>NC_069133.1:32462816-32769482 GCF_026914265.1 Mya arenaria | reverse complement strand
GTAGGAAGAATAACATTTCTATTACCGAAATATGCAAAATGTGTCAGAAATAAGTGTATATAGATAAAAGTATATTAACGATATACCCCCGTTAAAAGTTTTGATATTTTATGACCAAAAAGTAAATAACAATATAGTGCGATGGATGACTTCTCAAAGTAATATATTTGGACAGGATTAACTTGTGTAAGTCATATCAATGAGATAGCTAACCGCTTTCTAGTTTTAAGTTGTACTACAGTTGTAATGTATAATGTAAACATACAGTACCTGGAATTTATTGTTCGGCAAATAGTTTCTGCATCATTAAGATCAAACAAACTGTCACAAATAGTACCGTATGTTCCATTAACTTCAATCTCAACTCGACCTTCATATTCATTGACTCCATCAACAAGACGGACCGACGTTATGTTAAGCGGGGGCCCTTAAATGTGACAACATATCACATAGTTGTACAATAAACATGATTGCAATATTAACTTAATGATTGACTTAAATTAAGGTTGGACATTACTTACCATGAAAGTCACACATGCCCAATTTCGACCAACTTCCATTTATGCACTCAACAACAGGATCTTTCGTATAGTAGTCGTAAGAGCACGTTATCGTTGCCAGCGTGCCGTTCTCAGAATAAGAGGCGGTTCCATGTTCGTTGACTGGTCCGCATTCTTTGAAATTTAGTCAATTATCTAGACTACTTGTATAGAGAACTACAGAGGCATGCAAAATAACCCAAATCTTAAAACAAATACACACATCTACGTACAGGGCTTTATCCCAATTACTTGAAACAAAATCGAACCCCTTGTTTATGATATGGAATCATTGCTGTACATTATATATATACTATATATTTCTAGGTACAGAGATAGATAACCGTTAGTTGAAACAAAATCTAACCCCTTGTTTATGACTTCAAATCAGTGCTGTACAGTATGAGTACAACATGTTCATATATTTAGGTACCGGGGTGTATTCCAATTACTTTAAACTACTTGTTAATTATATCAAATATGTGCTGTGCATTATATCGTTATATCAAATATCAGTAACAGTTACCTGAACAAAGCAACGAAACGGTGTCAGTAGAATAGCAATACTTAAGCGGTGTGTAATAACTGCAGTCCTTGATGTGATTATGATAAGAGCTGCAACCCATGTGATCAAACATCACAGGACCATTGCCTGGACCATGTTTCGATCCCGTAAAATATTTCAGCAGACTAAAAGTTTTGGAAAACTGTGACTTTCTTATTCGACATCGCATTACATGTAAAAAATGAGTAAAACTAAAAAATGTACAATAAGCAGTCACAAGACCCTAAATTAGACCTATAATTATATATCCCATAATTACACAAATATCCGTTTAATAAAATCCCAGTGTATAAATTTAGGTGTATTTAACAGTCTTGATATAGCGTTGACCATATTTATTAACGAAATATTTATGTCGGCACTCAAAGCTGAGACGAAACAAACCAAATGAAATATATTTCATCTACACAAATGTCTTGCTGAAGAAACGCCTTGTTTTAGAGTAAATGACCTAAAATAAACGCATACGTCAAATAGTTGATAAGATCTACTCGAAGATAAAAAAAAATATATTTTCAAGTGAAGTAACCTTCTCCACAACCACCGTTTACATGTTGGTAAACACGGCATAGCAAATCCAATCGTTCGTATTTTGATAAAAACTCTACTCAATCAAGTAAAAAAAACTTTAAACAAAAGTGTCACTGTTGGGATGTACTCAAAGCGATAACTGTTTTTTTTTTAACTTGTTCGTACGTCAAGATATATGACGCCATACTATTAATAAAGCGGATGCATAGCTAAATAAATTTAGCTGAGATTGACAATGACTTTTGTCTGCAATTTTGGAGTCTGTATATTTAGAAAATAAACCGACTGTCAATATTGATAAAAAATATTTTATCACGAATCTGCTAAACTTGATTTGGAGTGATTATAAGAGAAATATCGAATGTTAGGATTAATGTTATGCAAGGTAAGTGTTGAATAAACATCAAGTTTATCATGCCCGGCCTGAAAATAAAAAAAAGCATTTGTCAAGGACCGTGCTTTTTATTTTCTAAGACGGGTGTGATGAACTTGATGTGTATTGAACACTTACCTAGTATTCTCTTTTTATCAACTTTTTGGTACAGTTTACAAAATCTTTGGAAGAAAATGACAGATTTTAACGTTGACGGAATGCCTGTACCAGGGTTCCTAATAGTATACGCTATACTTACGACATGTTCATCATACGGCATAATGTGTTCCCATCATTAAAGTCAAAATAGTGATGGCAAACTGATCCCCAAACACCGTTTTCCTCCAGTTCTACCCGACCATCATATTGGCTGGTGCCATCGGCGAGCCGCACTCCAGTTATATTCAGAGGGCGTCTGTATTCTACAATATAAGATTCGTTAAGTTTACTACTATTTTAACTTTATGGATATCATAGTTTTGTTCGATTGTGTGGCGAACAAGATTCTTTAACCTTTAGATCTACGACAGAAATATGTAATGTCATCATGGCTGGTAGAGAATGGACTTGCAGAAATCGTCAAGATATTGAAATTATTTTATGAAGTTGTGCATGTAATAAACATATGATACTGAAACAAATGAAAATCATATTCGTCATAAATTTAACTTCCATCGCATACTGAATGGTTGTACACTATTTCTTCGTACATTACTTTTATTTCTAATGCAAATCAAACCGTCCACATACATATCGTGTTGCACATACTACCAAGGATGTGATCATCCAAAACTAGGATGCCTTACCTGGATATTCTATTAAATATAAGTGTCGTAAACATGTTATAATTTGGTAACCGTTGTGGTTTTCCCCTTATTTTTAGAAGGCGTCTGTTCTAACGTCAGTGGCAATTATTGGTTGATATACTTTAAAATAACAAAACGGTGGACACTACAGAGACGAGTCCAACAGCTGAAAACTTAACCATGAGCTTGACGAGATAAACAGCGCTACAATACAACATATTATGCAGATTACTTAAAGCACCGACAACAAATTAGCCTAGCCCGTAAGAAATAAATAAATTTTAAATGTTAAATTATTTAATTATTATATATTATACACTTGTGCCGACGATCGATTATAATCGACAGTTGATAGGAAAGGCCTACGTCGGCGACAATCACTGTATCTGTTTGCCTTATATACATATGATGAGCAAAGATAATTTAATCGATTAATAATCGATCATTAATCAGTTTCATAAACCGAGTATCGATAGTAATTTTTCTGTCCGATTATTCCCAACACTATTATACACAGAGGAGCATATAATTCATTCAATACTGCTTTATTTGTACATTGTTATGATTTGGGCGACTGTAATTATTAGCATCATTTCGCTTACAATGCAAATCATACATACTGTAGAATTTGATGATATTTGCTTGTTTCAGTGTAAGATCGCAATATATTTCACCGAATGAGCACCAAGACCAATATCACGAGTGGCGTTTTTGTGAGTTTAAATATGTTGCGTTATAACAAATAAACTAGCAATTTATTATGCCTATAACTGTAAAACATAACAGTTTTAAGAAGTTTTTCGGAAAAGTACGCCAAATTATACGCGAATTTGACGTTATTTCTTCGAAAATGACGTCGTTATAATTTTGTCCCAGGACTGAACGCGCTGACGTTTGATTTTGACAAGAAAGCTGGCTAAATTTTTAAAACGATAAATATTAAAATGATATTTTCAATGTTTGAAATCATGTTTACTTCACTGATAAATCTCCATTAAACACCGGAACGCATTTAATGAATATTACATGATTCATATTTCCGATGTAAATACTAAAGGAAAGAGCAGCTGCTTGAAACATTTTTTGATACTTTAATTAAGCTCACGCTCACGTTCAAAAAATTATATCTATTCATATGAACATTCGTATATAAAAACCTGAAACATGACACATTTTTTCAACTGTATCCTATTAGTAACGCTTACTGGAACAAATCACACCGGCGTCCAATGAATGTGAACATGTGTGCTCCACATCTACAGTGCACTGGGACAAATCTGTTTCACTTCCCTGACAGTAGAGATTTTCAAAATGAATTGGACCTGATCCAGCACCAAATCGGGTCGTTTCCTCTTGCCGACTGCGAATGCACATTTAGCGAATATATGCGAATATCAGTTTAAACAACTGCATTGCCATGCACATTTTGAATTAAACAATTATTTCTTTGTTTAATAGTTTGATAAAGGCCCTTTAAGCTGAAACGTTCATAAATGTTAAACATTTTTGAAAGTTATGATTTTAAACGATGTAAACATACTTAATTTTGGCATTTTGTTCAATATAGATTTGAATCAATTTAGAATACCTTGTTCTAGTTTTACATATTCCAAATCATACTGAGCAGAAAGAGACCTTACCTGGCACCTAGCATTCTGCAGATCACAACAGAATTTTGATATCGGTAGTTGTTTCTACAAATAGTGCCCCAAGTACCGTTGTACAATACTTCGATTCGTCCGTCGTAGAGGCCTACTCCGTCAACTAGGCGAACGTCTTGTAGTACATTAGGACCTTCAGATGAGTTTGATACTTTATATTTTACGCACGTTCGACTCATCCTTTTATCAAGGAGTTCAATAATAAATTCAATAATATTCCAGAATGGTTTAATTATCTAATTACAAATTGTCCATTTTATATTGCGATCATGCCTTTCTTGACTTTCACGGGTTTCCTCATAATTGTCTTTTTTAAATGTGATTTTATTTGTAATGACGGATGTGAATACATTTTCTACCGTAGTCGTGGGCAATCTCAGCATTTATAAATAAATATATGTTTATGCATTTTTAGACTGTTGCTTTGGTTTATGATGTTAAATGTCTGTTAAGACAAAACCTTAAGTCTCTTAACAGGGTAGTTGTTTAATTGTTCGCTTCTGCGCTTGTATTATTCATTGCATTATTGTATTTTACATTCTAAAACAAAATCCACACATGTCAAACTATCTACTAACAGTTTTCATCAGACGTCCAAGATCCATTGCTAAGACACGTGTTTTCCATGTAAATGCCTGCATAACACCAAAGTGTGGCAGTCATTGTTGTGGTGTTGAACGAATGTATATTGCCGTTTGGACTCTTAAGGTCAGGACAACCTGAATAATTAAGATCATTTACTATATGATAGGTTGCGTTGATTACTTACTACGTTTCAAGGGTGAATCCGATGAAAAACATTTGATACAATGAAATTTAAAAATTTCACGCACAAGCGGGTTTGTCTTGCCTATAGTGCGGCAAAATAACAGACGGATTCATTAAATTAATAATCGAACTATTTGTGTGGAACGTCAGTGGCTATAATCTCAAAATGTAGCCTACATTATGCTCAAGATAGTAACACATAGGGTATATAAGGATACGGTACTACAGGCAAAATGCAGTAAAATTGCGTGATATATCAATATATATATAGTCATTATAATTTATCATAACGTATAACAAATGAGCCGCATCGAGCGATTGCGAGCCTTCGGACATTCATTGTCTTTTATCAAATGTTTAGATATTTGAATTAAATGGCATTTCAGGAAGCAATACTGAAAATATCGTGATGATATTACTTATATTGTCAAAGATACGTATTTACAAGTAAGACCATGTATTCCGCATTTAGAAAGTTACATTTGACGTCAATACATAACTTCCTTACGAAAGCACATAATTGGAATGACGTGCAAAATTTAAGTACCAATATTACAATTAGCTTATGATCTTAGGTGTTTTCCTGAGACGGACTCTTTATGAAACATAGATAAAGAAACATTTTGTTTTTAATCCATTGGGCCGTTTTAAGCATGGATTCTGAATGCAGTCAAAATAAATAGGGACAAAATACGTGGTTTCTTTGGAAACAAGAGTACATTTATGGTCATAAATCGTCAAAATTTGATGCGCCAATGGCCATCATTTAAAAGAAAGAAGTTCAGAAGAAATGAATATACATAGAAATATCATTATTATTTGCATTTTTTTATGATTATATTTTTTTGTAATAATTATGTCCGAACGCCCATATTCGCGCGATGCTGCTCAAATAGTCTTTATCATAAAATTGAGCTTCTTTGTCAATTTGTCTTTGCTAATCACATACACAAACGATGAGATAAAATATGTATATATTGCATTTCTCAATGTGCAATAAATTTTCAAGAATATTTACTGTTTTGAACTACTATGATCATTATGAAATTCAGCTTACATATTTCGTCTGACGTCCATGTTCCATTTTGATGGCATGTATATTCTATATTATAGCCTGGGTCACAAAGCACTGTTGATCTGAATGTGGTTGAGTTAAAGGAAATGTGGCGTCCATTACTGACTCTGTTGTTCAAACTGCTACAGCCTAGATTAAAAAAACACAATCGCTGTAATTGCACAATGACTGTACATAACAATACATACAGACGCTTACAAAAGCTTAAGGTATGTAATTTATATCCAACACATTCTATAGTGCCATTAAACGTCTAGGATGTACTTGAATTTGTTAATTAAATGTACATGATGTACGGCACTGCGTTATCTAAAATTTCTTTAATAGCAAACAGGTCAATCTTTAATATTCATAATTTATCTAAATCATGTTTCGACCACCTTGGCCATCACCAGGTAAAATAAATATTAAGGAAATTATGCTATGGAAAGAAGGGGAGTAACGTCATACAATATCAACGGCTATATCTCAAACTATAGCCTACATTATGCGCAAGATTTTGTCATAAATTATATATAAGGGAATAATAATACAGCAAATATGCAGTTCAAATGCAAGTAAGTCCTTGATTATTACATAAGCAAACACATATGGTGCGGTAAAAAGATTGCAGCAATTCTACAGTACCAGTTATTATTAGGAATTATTAATCAACTATTACGTATTTGGCGAGATACAGAGACAATTGCGGTACCAATACCAGACAATTGAAGACAATATATGCCAGAACTCGGCCAATATCAACAAAACTCGTCTAATATGAGTTTCCTCCGTTTTGATTGGCTTAAAAACTCGCCTAATAGAGGATTTGAGAAATGGGCCATTTTCATTGCTGTCGAAACTCGCCTAATATGAGAAATATGCCGGAAATTATTTTTAAAGGTAGCCATTTTGTTTTTAGTTTTCTGACTGTTTTGAAAAGTTTGTGCTTCTTATAAACCTATTTGGAATACTTGAACCTATTGAATGATTGAACCACCTTGTACGGTTTGATATTACAGTTGTATTTAACCCGTTTGTGGATTTTACGACTATTACGATTTTGTACACCGACAAAATGGACGACGAAGGTGAAACACGTTTGGCAAATGATTTACGAATTTAAGACGAAAAGACATGCTTCCTTACAATGTACAGTGCTTTTTTCATAAGTATGTGCAATGTTTCTCTAAGGATGCATGTCAAAATCAGCAAAGTCAAGTCTAGAAAAGCAGACACCGTGAATGAATAAGGGATAAATACGGCTTCACTGTGAACTTAAAGGTAAGTTATAAGAATGTTTTTAACCAAAATGGTAATAGTTAATTAATAAAATACTTATTAAGTAGGTGATTTCATATTGGCCCAGTTATTTGTCCTCGGTCAGCTGTATTTGCCTTCGCCCTTTTGGGCTCAGGCAAATACAGCTAACCTCGGACAAATAACTAGGCCAATATGAAATCACCTAATTAATAACATTATATTATTTCTGTTGTGTCCACAATATATATATAGATTTTAATATTTTACAGTTATCAAATTGAGCCTACATATTTTCTCTGACGTCCATGTTCCATTTTGGTGGCATGTATATTCTATATTATAGCCTGGGTCACAAAGCACTGTTGATCTCAATGTGGCTGAGTTGAAGGAAATTTGGTGTCCATTGCCAACTCTTGATATCAGACTCTTGCAGCCTAAAATAAAGGACAAAAACTCTATATTTTCACAATAACAGTAAATAACAAATACACACAGACGCTTTCAGAAACAAATTTGATAGTACTTGTACTTTGTTTAATTTATGTTCAAACGAGGTTTTAGTTGATTAATAACATAGTGTTTAGTGGACACATTGCACTGCTTAGCTTACAATGAGTTTTAAACAACTGTAACGGTCCGCTGTAGGCGGCGGATGTGCGTTCATAGAATAACATTCCGTTAAATACGGAAGTACGTTCATAGTATGTTAACTTGGTTGGTAATATGCAAATTAGCAAAGCCCGGGTTCTGTGTTGATTGAGATTTTACTGTATATAAAGACCAGCGGACCCCTTCAGAGTCGAGCATGCTTTTCTCTGAAGGGATTTGTTTGGCTTGTTTGACGTTACACAACCATGAAGTAAAACATATGTTGAAAGACTTACATATCACTG
The DNA here is from genome assembly GCF_026914265.1 of Mya arenaria. Lineage (NCBI taxonomy): Eukaryota > Metazoa > Mollusca > Bivalvia > Myida > Myidae > Mya > Mya arenaria. The sequence goes on along the minus strand of NC_069133.1, from coordinate 32,761,029 downwards.
TATTTGGTACCCATGATCCGTTTGAAAGGCACGTGTAACTGACTGTGTATCCGGGATTGCACAGCACAGTTAATTCCATAGCTGTGTTGTCGAAGCTTTTGATTTGCCCATCTGTTGTACTTATCAAGCCACAATCTGTAAGAAACATGGAATGACAAAACTGTTTTCTAGGATGGATTCATAAAATGATCAACGTTGGCAAAACTCCAGCACAGTTTACCAAAACGGATTTTCACATATCTTTTTTCACCTGAACATGCAAAATAACTTTATTAATACATGTATTAAGCTAACTGTGCTGGAAGGTATGGACTGTAAATGACATTCATTTGTTAAAGATGCATGACGAACAAAATTTAAACGGACGAAGATTCTTTCAAATGATGGAATTAGGAACCAAAATGAGATAAATGGATCATTATCGAGTAATAAAAAATACATTTTTTGAAAAAGAATTGATATAACATTCATTTCTTAATTAATCCTTGAGGAGAAAGAATTTAGTAACAGCACTACGTTTTTCGAATCAAAATATTGCTTATCGCCGTCAAATCCACTTTGCTCTATAGGTCATCAAACATATATGACGATCATTTAATTTTCGAACGCCCTTGTTAACCGGTCTTTATTAAATGCTTTCTGGTGGTTTACTGTATAGAGATTTATCAGTGAAAATTAAAATGTTTTTTTCACTGTTTCAACTTGAGGTGAAATATGTTGCGATCTTCGTTGGTATAATATTGAATAATAACACAACTGTTAAAAATCAGAATATTGTATTGTCGACATATTTACAAATGTAGTTATGCATTTATACTGGAATATGAAAATAGATCTCGTATTTTTGAGACGTTTTGGCAAGGCCATTGATATTAAAGCACCAATTTCGTAACGATATCCCGAACAGTGACCTGTACTTAAAATAGTGCATGGTAATGTACCTTGAAGCGTTTTCTATTTGCGAGTTTACCTGTACATATGAGTTGCACGGTATTGATTTGGCGGCGTGCAACGTAACTGTACCAGATGATAAAATTGCAAGAGAAAAAGAAAATTGTCAAAAACTTATATATAATTGACGTCGTTGTGCGCAACGCGTATATTACTACATGTAACTGATGTTTCTCATCGCTTACGAATCATTTGTCTTTTGCAATTTCTGTAAATGTTTCCAATTCAAGATTTATTGGCGTATGTCTACACAGAAAGAAAAAGAAACGTCGGTATACTTATCGACACTCATCGCGTGACTTTCACATGCTATATTTACACACAACATGGCTTCCTAAAAGGACGGACATTGTATGGAAGCGAAGCGCGTGTGTTTACTACGTGAAAAATAACGTCAGCCGGCACCTTTTTGCTTCGAATGATGACTCAAAACTAAGAAAACTTTTCTTTTCCTTCATCATTTTAAATGAACCAAAGGGCAGTCTATGCCACTTAAAAAATCGCCTTCGTTTTATTACCGGGGTTCGATTAGGTAATTAGTTTCCTCAAACAATCCGACAAACCTGTAACCAAAATAATGTTTTGACAGTTCTACTTCAGGCGGTGGTTTTGTGAAAAGAGTTTTCGAAGTGTTTTAAGAAAATAAACTCACAATCAAACCCAGGTAAAAGACCGAAAAGGGGTTTTGTAAGCGTCGTAGACTGCGCTATGTTTCATTTGAAATAGTGAATAAATAGTAATGTTATCTTTGTTTAAAGCCTTCATTCGAAGAAAAGTATTGCCTTCCAACGGAGCTTTATGACGTAACTTATCACGTGGTATACACTGAAACGGTTAAGAAACAACGTAGACACGCAACCCGAGATATTAACACCGCTGATAGAAACTGTAAATGTGTGAGTGAATTATAAGGTGCTCGGAATAACCAATCCGCGCTTTTTTAAAACGGGGAAACTCAGCTGAGACAGCGTGTGAGACGACATGATTGTTGCGTATAGTCTTAAATCATGTGAAATTATGTGTAATCGGCCACATGCTAGATCGTATTGATCGTATATATATATAATACGGTGCCCGAAAGCTATCGGCGGTAAGCAATTTTACTTTCGATGTTGGACTTTTTATCTAGAAAATGTTGTGTATACCTGTACATATGAGTGACACGGAATCGCTTTGATAGCAGTCATGTGTGTACGTATAGTAGGACCAATAGTAACCACGATAATAATACGGTGCCCCGTAACTACATTCGTTGGTAGTATTCTCCGTTCCCCGACAACCCAAATAATTAAGCAAAGCTGGTCCTGATCCGTTTCCATAAAAGTTCCCAAGGAGATAAGCGGTTGTTCTATAAATAATATTAAAATGGCAAAAGCGTTAAATACCACAATCATTACAGATATTTTAATATGATAATGACGTATACACTAATTCGTATTTATAGAGTTTGATACATTTTTTTAATAAATCTCACTTTAGATTAATCCCAGCTCTGTCTGCGCAAATGTGTGTTTATATCACATTTAATGGGTACAATGGGGAAGTGCTAAATTGACAGCATATGGAAACCAAACCTGCATTGCTCGCTCATGATAATTTCACTAAAATACTAAATCTGTCTGTTTTTGGGAATCTGTTTTTAAACTTGCCCGCGTGTGGGGATTGAGAAAATAGACAAAAAGTACCCGTTTTTGAAATCACAACTGTTAGTGTGTATGTATGTAGCTACCTTGCTCCTAACATAGAGCACAGAACCTTTGCATCGTTGATGTCGAATGAATTCTCACACACTTTGCCCCAGTGCCCATCTACGAAGAGCTCAACTTTGCCTGCGTTTTCTCCTGGCCCGTCAGCAAGGCGTATGTTTGTGATATTCAGTGGGCGCACTGAAACAGTCCTTTCGTATTTAAAGACAATTATAAAGAAAACAATTCTGGTTGGTTTTTTTGCATAAATTCCATGAGCAACTGAATTTCATTTTGAAGGAGATATTGATAAAAAATATAAGTTTAATACAATTCAGCAATGTTATTAGGAAATACCATAATTATAATTTAGGAAAATTCATAAACAGTATGTATGTTTGGTATTTTGCAACAAGCATCATTTTTAATAGTGTTTATCTTCCTTAGTTGAAAGTACCAATCACGTGCCCTGCACGTGTATAAGTTTATCATATATGTTTCAAAGTATGTTAAACTAAAAATAATCTATTTGTTTTAAAAAGGTACGGTTTTAATCTTTTGAAACATTTCAGACTGTTGCTTTGTTCATTTTGGAGTATAAAAGGTCTGCCTACGCCCATTGACTGCATTATGGCTTGAGCTCTTCCCCATGAGGTGTTGAAGAGTAATTTGTAATCCTAAAGGCGACAATGCGCTCTAATCAGGGGGTGATGTTTACAGACGAATATACATTTTAGATCCGAAATAGTGGTTATGTCACAACATTGAATGACATAGAAAACGTTACAACACCGAAAAGAGAGAAGAAATAAAGAGGAGCCAGCCCTCGTAACATGGAGGCCAGCCGGACTCATGCATGTCACCCTGCTTCTGTGATAATCCCCAAGGATCAGACCTTTTTGGGAGAAGATATGATTTCGGATTGTATTCCATTTATTCAAATGTATAATACTCTTTAGCAATGATATGATTATATGCAATCAAAACTATTAGTTGATAAACTGTTCTGCGGAGCTCAATGTACTAGCGTTTATTACAACCCCGATAGCGATACTGACAAACGTTTACCGTACCTTCGCAAGCAACGTAGTTCTTGTAAGTACATGAAGCAAATGTATTGTAACTGCAGTTGTTTATTCCGCTGTCAAATCTCTCGCAAATCAATCCATCGAGAAATGGCGGTGTGGTTGAATATTTCGGACCGTAGCTTCGAACGCTAACCAACAAAATTTATATTGTGAAATAAATGCGAAACAAATTTCCAATAATACATGTATTTAAGAAGCAACAGGGAAAAGCCCATCGGCATAACTGTTGTTAAAACAATATACACATAATGTATCATAGAAAGACGGCCATTATTCCATCAAAGTTAGAATATCATCTTATTATAAATCTACTTAACTCCTAAATAAATTTAAATACGACGAGTTTCCATTCATTTTGTCAGGCCTCTTAGGGATGTATTATTTGTTTTTTTTAAAATAATTATACAATAATATGACATATATCAGTGTTGATATTAAATCTTGAATTACTTACGTAGCCCCTATTGCATTGCAAACCACTCTAGCTAAAGTGTATTCGTTGTCGCATGTGGATCCCCATGTATCTCCTACGAGCACTTCCACAATACCATCGTATAAACCTAATCCATCCGTAAACCGAATGTCGGTAATATCTGTTTAAAGATATTTCTTATCAATTGACCGGCATACACATTTGCCCTTTGTTAAAGAATGTGGACAGAATCTTAACGATAACTAGTCCTTTAAAGAACAATTCATAATGACAAAATGAATTAATGATGAAGCAAATGTTTTCGCATACCTAAATGTCGGCACGAATTGTTGCGGGGATACCAGACACCGTCTGTAGCACATATATACGCAAACTCGTACTCGGACGTTCCGTTGCCACACAGTCCGTGATACACTTGCACGTTGTTGACCACCGAGATATTTTGGAATTCCCCAAAATAAAAATCTTCACTACTTGGACAGGCTTTTCGAAACAGAATAAGAACTAACACTTATTATATTTGACGGTTATATCGGTATTCTGTCGACATAAGTTATGGAATTGAATCGTCACTTTAATCATTTTCGTTACTTAAAAACGTTATTGTAATGCATTAATGCTTTTGCAGAATGTAAATTGTACAAGTCAGGCATGTAAAAGCGGCACGCGAAAGCTTTCATTCAGCTCTATCTGAAGCACAAAAGACTCAACAACTATTACCAGAACAAACAATGGCCACGTCCTGGTTATGCAAACATTGTTCACCCGTTATGCTGTAGCAGTCGTCTATGGACAACTCCGTTCCAGAACAACGAAGCCGATCGTAGAATATTGGACCCTGTCCTTGCCCGTACCGTCCGTCCTTTATCACCTGTAGTGCTCTGCAAAAAAAAAATGCTTTCGTGTGCATAACGAGATATGTTATTCGATTTAAAAATAGTTTCAAATGCACTCCATTAAAAACGTAATGCTTAGCATAAAACGCTCTACTTCTTATATATTACACATAACTTTGAATATACGTACGTCAAATTACTCGACAACATACGGCAGATGACTTGGGCGTCTTTAATGTCAAAGTTACTGTTACAAACTGTACCCCACACGCCATTTATTTGTCGTTCCACTCGACCATCAAGGACACCGTTGCCGTCCGCTAGACGGATGTCTAGATCCCCGAAATCCCCTGAAATGGGAGAATAAGACATTTATGTGTTCGTTACAAATAGTTTATCAAAATTAGCTCTAATATTCTCCCTTCGTACGGCAAATCAGTTTAAATACATACAAAGACTTAAAACATTGCTTCAATTATTATCAGAGTAGACACATGCATCTGAACACTTACATTGGGGTTGGCTCTTGGCTGACGAAATCGAAAGAAATATCCCTGCAAAGATACACAATTGAAACCAATGTCAAACAAATAAGCAACAGAAAACTAACGTTAGGATACACGACATAATATTCAAGATAAATTAGTTATAATCATTGACTAGTGAGTCATTGAATGATGACACTGCCCAGTGTTCGAAACCATTTATTGAAACAAACCGTCAACAATATATATATATTGTTTCCTGTTTGAATTCGCGATTAAATGAAGTTTGCTGATAAAAACTAGGAACCAATCCGGAAACAATCGAATTGATGAACGTTAATGGGATTCATTATTATAAGCAATAAATTTGAAATTTGAAATGTATTATGCTTATCCCATCGCAGTCAGGGACATTGGATACTATCCATGATCATCTATGTACAGGTCATATAATAAATTTCTTGGCGAGATTTTAAGGACAAACACAATATATGAGGGTGTCCTCACCCTTTTAGTTCGCAGGTTTCTGGTTCATTTTGGCGGTAGTCCGGATGTTAAGGTTAAATACGCCGGCTTCTTTAAATAGGCTAAACTTGATTTTGATTCCATAATGATACAGGCAGTAGTAGTAGTAGTAGTAGTAGTAGTAGTAGTAGTAGTAGGTAGTAGTAGGTAGTAGTAGTAGTAGTAGTAGTAGTAGTAGTAGTAGTAGTAGTAGTAGTAGTAGGTAGTAGTAGTAGTAGTAGTAGTAGTAGTAGTAGTAGTAGTAGTAGTAGTAGTAGAAGTAGTAGTAACAGTAGTAGGATTATAAGTAGCAGCAGCAGCAGCAGCAGCAGCAGCAGCAGCGGTTGCATCAGTAACAGTGGTAGTAGTAGGGGTAGTGGTAGCAGTAGTAGTAGCAGTAGCAGTAGTAGTACCAGTAGTAGTGGTAGTGGAAGTGGTAGTGGTAGCAGCAGTAGTAGTAGTAGTGGTGGTGGTGGTAGTAGTAGTAGTAGTAGTAGTAGTAGTAGTAGTAGTAGTAGTAGTAGTAGTAGTAGTAGTAGTAGTAGTAGTAGTAGTAGTAGTAGTAGTAGTAGTAGTAGTAGTAGCAGCAGCAGCAGCAGTAGCAGTAGCACTAGCAGAAGCAGTAGCAGTAGCAGTGGTAGTAGTAGTACCACTAGCACTAGCACTAGCACTTGCTGTAGCAGTGGTAGTGGTAGCAGTAGTGGTAGTGGTAGCAGTAGTAGTAGCAGTAGCAGTAGCAGTAGCAGTGGCACTGGCAGTGGTAGTGGTAGTGGTAGTAGTAGTGGTAGTGGTAGTTGTAGCAGTAGTAGTAGCAGTAGCAGTAGCAGTGGTAGTGGTAGTGGTTGTGGTAGCAGTAGCAGAAGTAGTAGCAGTAGCAGTAGTAGTAGTAGCAGTAGCAGTAGCAGTAGCAGAAGCAATAGCAGTAGCAGTAGCAGTAACAGTGGTAGTGGTAGAAGTAGTGGTAGTTGTATTAGCAGTAGTAATACTAGTGGTCAAAATCATTGAACCTTGGTTCAAGAACTTGAATGCTTCTTGAACGTAAATTGCTAGCACACAAAACCGGTTTACGATGGGTGGGGCAGAGGTCGAATGGAAACAAGTTAGGAAGGACAAGCGAAGAAGAGCGAACACAGGTAGTGTGGACGATACTACCGATTCGGAGGCGTTCAACAAGCTGTCCACTGACGCAAAATTAACGGCTATTTTCCAGAAAATACTGAAAATGGAGTCAATGCAGGGGACGTTGAGACACTCAAGTTTAAGGTCACGGATAACACCAACCGAATCAGTGACAACGAATCAAAGACCTCAGATAATAAAGACAACATAAACCAGGTAACTTACAGAGTATTGCAAATTGACTGGAAATCTAGGCAACGAAACATTATTATTTTCAATCTTGACGAAAAAGACAATGAAAACCCCTATGAATCAGTGGAAATTTTTCTAGAGTCCACATTGTCACAAGAGCCTAATAACTTCACCATCACAAATGCAGAAAGATTAGGCAGCAAGGACCCACCTAAACACTTGGTTAACCGTCGTCCCCAGAACAGACCCAGAAATAGGCCACTCAAAATTACAGTTTCATCTGTATATGAAGCGGACGAACTGATGGGGCGTGGCTTCCTCCTAAAGGGTACAGGAATAGCTATGGACCGCGATTACCCACCGGAAATCTCGTAGAAACGTAGGGAAATTTGGCCCATATATAAGGACATTCGAAAGCGTTATGGTAAGGAAGTCCAATTTAAATTTCCAGCAATGATCGTCCACAACGGCGAGGTCACAGTAAACGGCTTCCCAGGTTGGTCAGACAGCTTTAAACAACTCCCGACGAAACCCACATATTTTTCTAAATATATCACCATGCGTCAATCGAGTCTGGCACCAACTTGGCCAGGGCAGGCAACCTCCAACCCTAATCATGGCCCCACGTCTCCCCAAACTTATGCACAAGCACTTACCAGTACTTCGCCGAGGGGACACCAGGAGTCGTCGCCGGAAACAAGACCACAGCACAGTGCACCAAATTCACCCTCAATCATCAGCGGCACCGTTCCGTTTAGAGAACCACTACCAGTTGCATCAAGTGCAAGTCATCAAAACCAATATGTGTCATTACCAGTGTCAAACCGTGTCCAAGTCACTCCAAGTATGCCACAAAATATTAATAAATCCAAAATCCAAAGTGTAAAATCACAAAGCGTCCAACAAAAAGCTCCTGTCAACAGTGCTCAGAGTAAACAACCAGCACGTGGTCGTCCGAGAAGCAGGTCAACTGTGCCTACTTAACCCCGTGGAAGAAGCTCGACAGCCTCGTTATCTCGTGCTACAGCTAAAAATAGCTCCCAAAAAAACCCATCTACCTAATGATGACGCTATAAATAGTCAAATAGGGCAGCGATTATAGGACAGGTGTGGAAAAGAGAGTGTGAATAGTTGTGATTTTATAAATATTGGCTATCTTAATGTATGTGGAGTGAAAAGAAAATCAGAATACCCAGAATTTATCGAATTAGTTAATAATTATGACATTCTTTGTTTAGGTGAAACCAAATTGGATCAAAATGATACTATATTTGTTAATAAGTAATAACTATACTTTTATATCGTTTGCAAGAAAGCAAAAAGTAAGACGCAAAAGTGGTTGTATTGCGATTTTGATTAAAGATTCTATAGCACAATATGTAACAATCATTGAATCAGAATCTGAATACATATTTTGGTTTAATATTGATAAATCTGTACTAGGTTCTCGATTTGAGGAACATGTATTTGTGGGAGCTATGTACATTCCACCTGAAAGCTCGCCTTATTTTTCACATGAAATTTTCGACCTTATGGAAAATCAAATTAGTAACTTTTCATTGAATAAGAAATACATCTTACTCATTGGAGATACTAATGGTAGGACAGCGTGCCTAGACGATTATTTAATGGTTGATGATTTTCTAGCAAACTATTTTCATTTTGATTACGAGACATTGAGTTTTTTCAACGCATTTTCTCAATATAAACATAAAAGTTTAACACAAAAAAGAAAATCAAAAGATACGAGAACGAACAATATAGGACATAGACTATTAAACATATGTAAAAACAATAATATAATCATACTAAACGGAAGGTTCTCATCAGATAAAAACGTTGGTGAATACACCTTTAAAAGTCTGTCTGTGATTGACTACTGTATTTCAAGCATTTTGTTGCTAGAAAATTTTTCTAACTTTGAAATTAAAGACCCTGACAACTTATTGTCAGATGGCCACTCACTTTTAAGTGTCTCTTTGGCAGTAAGCTCACGTCTAAAAACTAATAGTACGATACACGAACCTGAGTCAGAGCACAGCCTTAAAACATGCCCTAAATGGCAAACTGATAAAAAGGAGATGTTTTGTAACCAAATTAATCAAGAGCACTTAGCTGTTCTTATACAAATGGTTGAATCAATGAACTTTCAAACAGGAAAAAATGAATTAAATGTAGTAGTTGACGAAATCAGTAGCTCATTCATTAATAGTTTTAAAAAGGTGTTTACAAAATGCAAAACCCACTATAACGTCAATAATAATAATAATAATAAACCTTGGTTTGGTCCAGAATGTCATAAAACAAGATGTACATATAATTTGGCTAAATCGAAATATAAAGGAAGCCGGTCTTTGCGCAATAAACTTTCCTTAAGAAATGCTAGTCACGCTTATAAAAGTACGATGAATAAATTTATAAGTAAGCATAAAGAAATAACAGCGCGTAAACTTCGTAATTTAAAAACTCACAAACCCAAAGAGTACTGGTCGTACCTTAACAGAGTGAATAAAAAACTCGCAGTGCTCTACCCCCCTTATCAGATATGTATAACCATTTCAAAAATCTGAATGATAGTAGCAATCAAGAAGTTTTCGAGTTGCCTCCCTTAGACCGCACAAGAAATAATGACATACTAAATCGGCCGTTCTCCCGTTGTGAAATTGAAAAATGTATTAACAATTTGAATAACGGAAAATGCCCGTCTCAATTTGATTGCATCCTTAACGAACACATTAAAGCTACGTGCTCATCACTTATGCCAATTTATGTAAAATTATTTAATATTATCTTGGAGACCGGTCATATACCCGAAGTTTGGACAGCGGGTATTATTCGGCCCATTTATAAAAATAAAGGAAGCCCGCAAGATTGTAAATATTACAGACCAATAACAATTCTAAGTCATCTTGGAAAATTAATCACATCGCTGTTAAATAATAGATTAAATAAATATTTGGAAGAAAATTATATACTAGAAGAAAATCAAGCCGGTTTTAGAGCAAAATATGCAACGACTGATCATATTTTTGTTTTGTATAAACTTATAGATCTACTACGTGCTAGAAAGAAAAAAATATACTGCTGTTATGTCGATTTTTCCTCTGCATTTGACAATATTAACAGAGTTTATTTGTGGAGAAAACTACTCCAGTATGGCATATCAGGCAAATTCATTCGTATGATATACAACTTGTACAGCGATATCAAATCCTGTGTTTCCGGTGATAATAACATACTATCACCATTCTTTGAAAGTAAAAAGGGGGTCCGACAAGGTGAAAATTTGTCACCGGTTATGTCCGCAATTTTTCTGAATGATTTAGCATCCTACCTTCTTAATCTGGACAATACAGGAGTCGAAATAAGTGTACGCAACGAACAAAATTTGGTTACCTATTTAAAAATACTCGCCCTACTTTACGCTGACGATACAGCGCTACTTAGCGAAACTGAAACAGATTTGCAAAAAATGATTGATGATTTTGATAATTATTGCAGTACTTTTGATTTAAAGGTCAATATCGATAAAACAAAGGTAGTTGTTTTTGGCACTAATAGGCCGACTCGCTATAATTTCAAAATAGGAGAAAATATAATAGAAACGGTTACTAAATATAAATACCTAGGAGTATTCTTCTCAAGCTCGGGAAGTTTTCTTAACGCAAAAAAACATTTAGTTGAACAGGCCAAAAAGGCAATGCACTTACTATATAAACGTATTTACAATCTAGATATACCGACAGACTTACAATTACAATTATTTGACCATACAATATTGCCAATACTAGTATACTCTGCTGAGGTATGGGGCTATGAAAACCTAAAAATTATTGAGCAAGTTCATCTTAGTTTTCTCAGAAAAATAACAAAAACTAAAATGAGCACGTCTGCTTATATGCTGTATGGTGAAACTGGACGATACCCATTAGAAATTACCATAAAATGTAAAATTATAAAATTCTGGATATCCATTCTTCGAGGTAAACAAACTAAATTATCACATATTTGCTATAAGTCTATGCAAAATGATAATTCCAGATCTTTTAAATGGACAGATCACATCAAATCAATTTTAGATAATACTGGGTTTTCCAATGTATGGTTAGAACAATCTACAAATATAAACCCTAATTTACATAAATGTGTTAAACAAGTCCTTATCGACCAGTTTAAACAAGATTGGCACTCTGTAATGAATAATTCTTCTAAAGGCAAAAACTACTCACTGTTCAAGGAAACCCTCGAATTAGAAAAATACTTTTTAAATCTTGCTCCTAATTTGAAACTCTTTATGAGTAAATTCCGTATGGCGAACCACAAATTCCCGATAGAAATAGGAAGGTATAATAATGTTGACTACGCAGAAAGATACTGTCATATTTGTAGGTCAGACCTTGGTGATGAATACCACTTCTTACTAGTTTGCCCATCCTTTTCGAATGTCAGAAGAAAATACCTACCAACCTATTATTTCAATAGGCCAAATACAATCAAATACAAGGAACTGTTAACTTGCACAAATGTTAAACTATTGACAAGAGTAGCCTTATTTGTGAAACATTTAATACGCAACGCATGTCAGCCAGTGTAATTTCTCTAGGTTTTTGTTAAATTAAATTAATTATACTGAGTTCCCCAATAACGTTTGTAATTTATTTATACGATATGCTTGTCCAAGGCACAGACTTTGAAATCTGGCACTATATTGAATATCCCTTTTATCCCTCATATTTTGTAAATATATTTAAAATAACTGTCTCCCTCTTTTCCATGATAAGATATAAATTCGATACATGTATGACCATGAAAAAAACACAAAACCATTTTATTCCCGCCACTCGAGACAAAGCCTCTCTTCTTCGTATTAGTATAATTAAGCTTCTATTGACACTGCTGACTAAACTTATTTGTCCTCATGTTGTCATGTATGTATGACCCGAGTGTAATAAAGATATTTGTTGCTAAAAATCGGCGTAAAGAATTTCAATTTTAAGAATTTTGAATGCTACTACTTTTTGTTCTTAAATAGGTCATTTAATGTTATTGCACTGTTCTTGAACTGTTTTTAAAACTTCGGCAGGTGTATCGTGCCGTGCTTACCAATCTATTTTTGTGTCGCGAGGTTGGTGGCATAACTGATTTAATGTAAACAATAACCAAACAAACCCTGATTAAATATGATCTATGGTCGTACGAAATTCAAGCAGTATTAAGGTTTTTTGTCATTTTATACTTAATGGTATTCCGGATTCTAGGTCAAGATTAAGTGGTAGTCTAATTCCGGTCCAAAATTAAACAGTAGTCCCGTGCATAGAAAGTGTACAACTATAGTGCAGAAAAAGTATGGCAGTAAATTCAATCAATACAAAATGTTGCTTATAAGAACAAACAATCGTATAAAACATTTTTCATCTTTTAACCGTCACATTACCTGGTCTCAGACAGTCAATGGCATGGAAATCGACGAACAAATCACAATGGAATTCTCAAATTAGTCAATTATTCGAATGCATTTAAGTGAATACAATTTTTTTATGACCGCAAGTGAAATAGAATACGATCTCGCATTGTAATTATCTATTTTTAAATGTATGCGTTTCCGGCGCTTTATTTATTTCTCTTCCCGCTTGAGACACTCTTGGTAGTTAAATCAAATATTTTCAATTTTAAACAAATACTTGACACAGTTAATAGCTTAATAGTACAGTTGACATTGTACACACACATTGTTTCAAGTTTCAACGACAGCAATCAGTTTTGATTCTGCTAATCGTATTTCTGAAACTTGTTTTTGATAACAGAGGATTATAAAGGCGGTGGAGTTATGCATGACTGAACTTGTTCATAACTATACTTTATTACAAGCAAAGTTACTTACCTTGTCATGAAATAACTCATGACTGATCCTAGATATCCATAATACACATGCTACTTTTATAAAGAAACATTTTACTAAAGAAATTCGTTCCCGCAAAATGGATTATAGTTTCCACCAGTCGGATTATCACGGCACTTCAGGGCGATTATGGCAAAATTGCCGGACGACGACGAGAACGTGCCCTATTACGTCATCTTTACGATATAACTATGGCCAACGGATACCTAGTAGCCAAATAAATTACGCAAACAAAGCTTATAAAGGGATTTAAACGGCACTAACGGTGCAGAGGAAGTGAATAACACCTTCCGTGTTTCCGTAACGAGTACTGCCGGAAACCATAGCGGATGTTTACATTCGGTGAAGGTCTAAAAGCAGTGAGACAAGGAAATGTTTGTTGAAACGTTTTGTTTTACCTTTTCTGCTTAGAAATGCTAATTATTCCAGCGAAATGGCGAGGGCCATTCAAGCCCAGAGTCTTATGAAACTGACCCGTTATAGGCTTGATGGACCCTATGTGTTCACATATTTGAATGAACGTCAAAATCAGCCGAAGTAAAAACAAGAAATACTTGAAGAATGGAAATGTCGCCGTCTTATTCCAAAAACACGTGAAAAAGGTTTGCAACTAAATTTCAAATTACTCGTTATTTCTAATAGCTTGGGCTAAAGCCCTCAGGTAATTATTCTTCCCACTGGGGCAATTATCAGCCCAACGGCATGGTTTACCATGTATAATTCTATAATTAATAAGTGATTTCAAGGTAATATTCAAAAAATAACAAATAAGGTTTAGTATTATAAGTTTTTTCAAACATCTTTGCATGGTCACTTTCGTGAATCAATATATTTAAAATGAAAATAAGCTCCAATAAGGTAAGGTAGATATTAGAATGTTTTTAATCAAAATGTCTTAATCATTCAACCATACTATATTTGTTTTTGCTGCACAAACAAAATGACCCAAAGATGTATATTTACTGCAAGTACTGACGTAGTTCTTCTCAAGCCATAATGAAAATGATCAAATGTTATCATTTCCATTTCAGCCAGAGAGAAATGGTCGAGTTATCTATCATTCACCAAAACGTTCAACTCTTTCGCCATATGCACGAAATAAAACATTGCATAATACTTGGTATCTTCTAACGCAATTAACTTTGGACAGTATGCACTTAATTTAGCTCTTATTATAGAAATCTAATAAAACTCTATCTATTCATCTTTTTAACTATATGGGATGGATATCATTACAAAGCCCATATAAATAGCACAATGGCTTGATATATGAAGCTTTCATACATTTCGAAACTTTTCATTTTGAATAATCTACCTCCCATGTAAGAAAATCCCCAATAAAACGGAGACGCTGAACACTTTTTCATATACCGGTAAAGCAGATTGGAATTGTACATAGTACACACAAGACATGCTTCTTTCTTGAATATATTTAATTATTTGTTCAAACATCTTGTACATTTTCAAACATTGGTAATTTAATTGTTTTGAATACTTTAAAGGGGCAATATCGGTTTTCATATGCAATTAATAGAAATAAAGACATTAGTCAGTTTGTAAACCGGAAGTTTAGGCTTGGCTGAATCCCCTAAAATAGTGTTCGAATGGGCTGTTCCTTAATGCGAGATTTTACTGTGAGTAGTTAATCTGAATGACTGATGGAGTAGGATCGAGTCAGTTTGTTGTGTGTAGATGGCTATTGGTAATCTGATGGTCAACATGGTTAGGGATCTTCTATCAATCAAGGGACTAGATACCAGAAAATGCGAACCAACGTAGACACAGAGCTCGAAAGATCAACTTCAATGATGAAATTGATCGATTGAAACATTCGAAGGGTTAACTCTTCTGAAAATGACAGCGTTGTTAAAATGCTTATTGACAATTTAGTCTGTGAAACGGTCAAATGACTTGCAAGGTGCTCAGAAAAAAAACATTCCGCACTTCTGTTAAACTTGGAAACCATTATGAGCTAATTTTAAATGGGAGAACTGAGCTGAGACAATGACATTGACGTTGCGTTTATTCTTCAAACTAGCTCACACTGACAATTTTAGCCTTGCTTAAGGAACTGTAATTGCCATGTGTGGGAGTATCTGGTGTGTAGTCATTTCAAGGCGTGTAACAAAATACCATTGTCAGATTGCCACAATCATTGCAACAATTGTACAAAAGGCGTTGGTATAGACTATATGACCGGGTCGCATGTGACTGTCGTTTTACTGTTTGGTGCAATAATGATGATGGTCTTTAGAAAAGTGAGTTTTAAATGCAGCAATTTATAATATAAGAGTAGAAAGGTGAAATAGACTTAGTTAAGTTGGGCATATATTTTTGCAAGTTTGTGAACTTGTAGTTTAAATCTGTTGACCAGAGGAAGTGTAGAAAAGACTCGCCGTGTTAGTTTGAACGTTTTAGAAAACTCGGGAGATGTTAAATAAGCTTATTTATAGTTGATCAGTTAGGTGATTCAGATTTGAAAGAACACACATATTTGGAAATGATTTAAACTCTTTCCATTAGTAAGATATACAAGTATTGTTAGAAAAAAATCATTCGTAATTACGTTTATAATTTTATGAGTTAATAATTGTTTTCAAATACAATAATTTGATTAATCATTTTATAAATTTTAGTCAAGGAAGTGCAGAAAAAAATGTAAATATGTTAGCAGTTTGTTTTATGAAATACCGCTCGGTTTGTGGTGGTTTTGGTGGTGGTGGTAGTAGAAGTAGTAGTAGTAGTAGTATATTTTTAAGGGGGAGAGGCGGTAAAACACTCTGATACAGTTAGAAAGGAAGTACGAAGTCTACTCACAAAACACTGCTCGTGCAATGGCGACCCAAACTGGCTTCGGTTTCATCTTCTCAAATCATAATCAAGGATCTGTAAAGTTAAACATCACTATCATATTCATTTCTTGAACGTTTAACTAGAATATATATACTGATGTCGAAGTATCTCCAATAGGGCTACAGTATGATAGGCATTCTCCGTTCTTAGGCAAAAAGCTCGTGTTTCCAGTAACCTGACCGACCCTAGTTTTTCGCCAAGAAAAAGGTCCCGGGAGTGCGTCTCCTTTGCGGTACGGAGAATAAACACTCATTCCTGATCTGTATTACCAATACGCTTGGTCAACAAATTGGCGGCGTCCATACTCTAAGTGGACTTGAAAAAATGCCTTCATTACGCAGGCATGAATGCCTTATATAATTAAAAAAACAACAGAACTAAACGCAGTATGGAGAACATTCAACCCTGTCCCTGCTCCGATAATAAACAAAGGAAGTAACATGTCATGTATGTATAGTGTTTCCGAACGAAATGTTATGGTTTCAGACATTCAATTCAACGTTGTGTTTCGGACTTTTTTGTCAATAATGAAAAGCTTGAATATGAGACAATTGAGCCGATACAACAGAATTTTTCATTTTACTGTCATATGAAAATGAAACTGTGTTTACTACTGCGTAGAAAAGTATTATGCGCGTGTTGGTTAAAAACTGAAAAATAAATCCCGCCTACCGACTCTATTTTATCATCAGGTAATCGCAAACACAGTTATTTATTATTGGCCTTATTGGTATGTACTACAGTCGAAGCTCGTTATGTCGAGTTCTGTTATCTCGATGTTCTGGTTTTGTCGTTATCTCCATGAGTTGCCCGTGGTCCCAATGACTTCGGCATAAGAGTTTTGACGGTATTTGTTATCACATTGTTCAATTGTAAGTATTGCGTAAGAAATAATGAATATAATTTATGCTTTCAAACACGTTATTTTCTTAAATTGATATCGTAGAATTATAATACGATTCCATTGCACGTTAATATCGTGACTCGTCTTCGATATGCACATAGCATTATTCTTTTATATTTAACTCATATACTCTTTGATATTCAATTTAAGCAGATTCACAAAATATTTATCCTGCCCTTTTTACATAACGAGTTCTCCTTAACAAATTATAATACGCTTTTTTTTATCGAATACCCCTTCTACTAGTTATCAAACGTATTCGTTGTCAGTAGGAATACACTTCAGCCAAAGACAGACAATTTTGCGTTTAAAAATAATATGTTTGTTCCCGGTTTTATGCCCCCCCCCCCCCCAATTTAAAAATAAATTAAAATAGGATATACTTTTACTGGGCAAATTCTTTCTTGAGATTTTCCTGTTACCAAAAGCTATAAATTATATGCTTAAGAACAAATATGTGTTCGGTATTAGCATCACTGGTATTGTTAAAAGCCAAAAACATTCCATTTTAACTGTTTAGAAGCAAAAAAAGACACAAGCAAATGATACAAAATATTTCTCAAGGCAATAGAATGATTTACGGTCGGGGCAAAAAAATAAAGTATGTCGAGAAACCGGGTTCAAACATTTTCGAATCGATAATGCTATTTACTCTTTTATTATATTATTGCAAATGCATGAACGGAATTAATTGCGATTGATTATAAAAAACACTCCAGAATCCGGAACACAAAACAGCTATGATTAATTAAGACCGTGTCGTAAAACTATTTAGTTTTAAGTTTCGAATATAAACACACAACAAAAAGCGTATCCTTTCAAATACAAATTACCAAATAATTCCAGTATTGTCTCCCGAGTTCTATACATTTAGTGTGATTGTTTGCTAGTTACGAATAACTAAACTATTTATGTTTCACTTATAAATGCACTTATGCGTCTGTCAAAACAGTTTTCCTTTCTCAATGGAGAACTATCCTATTTCATAAAATTATATAGTGTACAGTTTTATGGCACGTCAAATTTATATTATGTTAAGACTAATAAGAGTGATATATCATTTTGAAGGTGTTCAGTTCATTTAAAACTTATAACTTGATGAAGTTTGCGCGATGTTACGCGAGGTGTTTCGCATAGACAAACCAAAACATATATACCCTAGACCATCATATACCCTAGACCATCATATACCCTAGACCATCATATACCCTAGACCATCATATACCCTAGACCACCATATACCCTAGACCACCATATACCCTAGACCATCATATACCCTAGACCATCATATACCCTAGACCACCATATACCCTAGACCATCATATACCCTAGACCATCATATACCCTAGACCATCATATACCCTAGACCACCATATACCCTAGACCATCATATACCCTAGACCATCATATACCCTAGACCATCATATACCCTAGACCATCATATACCCTAGACCATCATATACCCTAGACCATCATATACCCTAGACCATCATATACCCTAGACCATCATATACCCTAGACCACCATATACCCTAGACCACCATATACCCTAGACCATCATATACCCTAGACCATCATATACCCTAGACCATCATATACCCTAGACCACCATATACCCTAGACCATCATATACCCTAGACCATCATATACCCTAGACCATCATATACCCTAGACCACCATATACCCTAGACCATCATATACCCTAGACCACCATATACCCTAGACCACCATATACCCTAGACCATCATATACCCTAGACCATCATATACCCTAGACCATCATAAACCCTAGACCATCATTCCTTAGTTACTCTGGGTTAACATTGCAAACATATTTTTTATCGAATATTTAAGTTTCAGTAGCTCACCTGTATCGCCTTAATGAATAAACATGTGTATAAAAAAGTCATTTGATATCGTTAATTCCTCTCTAAACATTATCTACTTACCTATTCAATTACGAGTTCTTTATACATGACGTAGACGTATAATGGTTGTTCTTTTCCCCAACACTAGTATAGTAACTGGAACCTGAAGCTAAGAATTATTTTGTTAATACCTGAAATGGTGACATTTGCCAAGGTATTCATTAATTTGCGAAACACAAAATCCCCTACTGTCAGAACATCCAATCAGAACGTTCGGCAGTATTTTGTGTAATACAATCACTTCCTAGTAGCAAATTTATCCTCGTTTTACTACTTACGTTTTGCATAACCATTAATCTTCTTTGCATGCAAAACCCTGAAATTTATACAAATTGAATACGTATATATAGTTGTAATGACATAAATACTCACGTCTGAATTTCAGTATCATATGTTCGGCAGGCCTTTTAAATAGGCTCTCACTTTCGAGGTTTCGAAGTTAATTATACTTGCAGTCCCGATGTCCCGATTTCCAACGATAAAGCGTGCGGGCGTTTATCTTGATAAATCGTAAGAATACGTCCCAAATGTTATCCTTTTAAACGAGCCTTGACGATAAACATGCGGTGACAATATTGGTAGTTGTACAACGACGGAAGTTCGAATATAAACTATTTGTGTATGACAAAGGCAGATTCCTTACGATTGATCAACTATAATAGGTTACAATCCTCAATAGTTCAGTGTAGTCGATCGTGACTCTTATTGTATGACGATTCAGTACAAAGGTACAGGGGGCGGTATCTCGAAAACCTAAGGTTTCGTAAGTTAAAGTAACATTAACGATGGCATAATGAGAAAGGTACGAGATGTATAAAGTGGTATCTGAAAACCAACCTTACTGCGCTCGCAAGGAATCGTAATTAACGATCGTAACTTCTATTATCTGGGGTTTTCACTTCGTGCAGTGACGTCATTTTCCCGCCTCGTAGACTGATCTTCGCTTTACAAAAAGGTTGTTACTTGCACGAAGTGTTAATATTAAACGGATTTAGGATGGATAAAGGGATCAAAAGTGCCAGAAGACCGATTTTTTCTTACTTAGTCGTGCGCACGACTAATCAGTCCAACGCATATGTACCAGATTTCCACTTTTCCCCAAAATTTCTTATGCAGTGGCCAGTGATGGGCATTTAATTATAATAACAAGGCTTGTCATGAGCTGCTGATAGTATCATCCCGGAATGTTTTATGATCCTATCAAGTTTCAAGATTACAGACATTAGAAGAAAATGAATATTGCTAGAAATAACGAAGACTGAGATTTTCAATTTGGTTTAAGGAGATATTTTTTTACCTCAACACATTATAACAATTTTGTAACAAAGGTTACAATAATTTTGATTGAATAAGTAATTGGTTGATATCACTTATGACTCATAATGAAAATATAAACACAATTATGTACACTTATGCTGAAATATGTGTTTTTTTTTCAAAGACCTTGAAGAAGTATCTGAAAATAAATGTCCAGGTGCGTAGTAGGGGTTTGACATTAACGGAAGAAAGATAAATAGATAAATACCCTTGTCACGGGATTCCTTAAAAATAAGAAATAATTGTTTAGCCCACGCTTTTAATTAACAACTACAACAAGCCAGTCAAGTTGTAATACTTTGTGCAATTGGACTGTCTGAGAACAGTTCATTTAGTGTTCAATGAATTTCAGGAAACTGCATTGTGAATTTTCAAGAGGTAATGACCAATGCAAACTTTAATATATCTAAAAAATCATCCATTACACATGATCTTAATAAATAAATACATTATTAAAACATTTCCGAATTATTATTATTATTCATTCCATGAATTCAAAAACGTGTCATATTGGCAATATAATATTGTATATTTCTTCACAAAAATGATTGTTTCAGCCAGAATTTGTAATTTTAAAGGGCAGGGTGCTAGGACAGAAAGGGCACTTCTGATACGCGTTGAATGATCCTTATGGACACTTGCATCGGCCAATGTTCAATGATACCTTTCAATACTAATAGATTGTTATGAATACCAAAGGTGTTATCTTTCATTTAGTGTCAAAATTATGTTTAATTATTAATTTATACTTTCTGAAAATTTTCTCTGTGAAGCAACAGGGTACAACAGGTGTAGTAAAAAGACAGTAGGGTGTTGAAAAAGGGCAGTAGGATGCCTGCTATTTTAGGCTTAGCTGGAGCACTTATCTGATCAACATGTTTCACAGTTTGTAACATCGTCAAAAAATGCATCCTTCCTATCAACATTCTTCCATAATTGTAAAACTTAAGAGTGACATTGACCTTTGAGCAAAATATACGATGCTTGAGCACGACAAGTCTTTGAGCATCTTATTTAAACCGCCTCCCCCCTTTCCGTGCATAAGAAACAGACTGGAAAGAAAAAGAAGACAAAGGGCTCTTCTTCTTTCTAGTTAAGAAATGTATTTACTTTTAAAAAATAAATTGTATATTATGAAAAACTGCATCTAAAGAAATTAACTTGACCCTTCAGAAATCCACTTCACAGCCCAAGATAAGATCAAAGAGGGCAATTAGTGATGGCTAGGCTTTCAGCTGAAGTTAATGGGAGATTAACAGTTATAAGTGATTTACTAGTTGATAAGCCCTTGCTGAATCTCAGTCGCACTCTGGTACATATGCGTAGGACTGTAATTTTGTCATGGGTACGAGTTCCTAAATCGTGCGCACGAGTTATTATGTCGTGCGCATGAGTTACTAAATCGGACGCACGAGATACTTAGTCGTGCACACGACATAATTAGGCAATCAGAATTAGCGTATCGTGGGCGTGTTGAAAGAAGTGAATTGATTGACTGATTATGTCGTGCGCACGACTTAGTTACTTGTGCGCACGACTTAGTTATCTTGTGTGCACGACTATGTATCTCATGCGTACGACTTACTATCTCGTGCGCATGGCTAAGTGTGTCGTGCGCACGCGATAAATATAAAAAACATCGCATGTCACCTCTGTTCCACCCTACTTTGCCGCCGTACTTATTCCTTATATATTTGCAAAGTTATTTTCCCCGATTACTGTTAATATTAGACGTGACGTCATTCGCGAAGAATAAAAATAATAAACTTGAACTCGGGCAGCCCTGTTTCAGGCCAGTGCCAGATTCGAACCAGACTGATCTTGACTGTTTGTATCTAACACAACATTTGACCGCAGAAAACATCGCCTTAAGTGAAAGTACTATTTTAGAGCTTACATTTTCTTGTATGAGCTTTGTCCAAAGCTTAATTCTATCGATTTTGTCATATGCCTTTTCATAATCAACAAAAATGCAATACAGTTTTTTACCACCATTAAGGGTTTTAGCAATGATAGAGAATAGCACGAATATACAATCAATAGTCGATTTTCCTTTCTGAAAACCAAATTGTGAATCGCTTATTTTTCATTGTTAATTGCCCATTTAGTCAGCCTATTTAATAATATCTGAGAATACACCTTACTTAATATATTACTTAACGTAATGCCTCTATATTTTTTAGATTCACTAGCGTTACCACCTTTAAATATTGGTGTTATTATACCTTCTCCCCATGACTGCGGGTATTCTGCGCTATTAAACATTCTGTTATACAATTTGAGCAAATATGGGGAAGTAATTTCAAATGAATTCTTAAAAATTTCCGCAATTAACATATCGTTGCCGGGACTTTTCCCGCTTTTTTGAGAAAATATAGCATTCTTGAGTTCCGATTCCGATAAACATATAAAGAAGATAAATGGTTTTTAAAAGAATACTGTTTCATTGGAGTTCGCAGTAGCTACGTGTTTCTCAATTCTTTCATACCGTTATTTACTTTCAATTGATCAGAGACTTTATTTTACATGCAGACCGTAGTTAAAAGGTTATCCCACTTTGCTAAACAGTCTATTCCAGCATGGATAGGCCATAGGACACTTTATGTTTTTGTACATTCTTTCACATGGTATCATGGAAGTTGTTGTGGCAGAATTACGCGGCTTACGCATTAAGGGAATGTAAATAATTACTAACCTTCTGAAACGCGTAAACATGTGCCAGCCACCAGCCATGACCATTATGCATTGAGGTAATAATGGGAATGGCATTGGGAGGATACATATTTCTGACTCTATAATTATACGATGCTAGTAGATACTATTGGCAACATCCTACCTGGAACCAGAAATGTGTACTCGCAAGTTTAGCCAAGATTTACATAGCGCCATTCCCAAAAATCACATTGCTATGTACAATGCCAAACGGCGCATGCACAGCTTCTGCAAAAGTTACATTTCAAAGATAGGGGGTGCATTTTGGCCCATAATATTTTCACTTACCATCTATCTGCAGATGGCGTCCATTTAACAGTCGATGGCAATTTGATGAGTGATTCAACCAGAATTTGGCAACTTGTATCAGGAACACGCTTGGTTAAACTCACTTTGCCTGAAATATATCCATATCCGAACTGCTTAGTGGACTAATGCTTATCATATTGAAAGTTACAATCTCGTATCAAGGAGGCGGGGCTCCACTTGTTTTGCCGCTCTTTGGGGAGTTCAGTTCAGATTATCTTCAGCAGAACTTTTTTTTAACAAAATCTTAGGCAAATTTATTATTGCTCACTTCATTTGCTTAAGAATGAAAACTTTATATCGATATTTGATGCTGATTTGAATACTTGCTAACCTGAACTAAATTGTACTAAATTACTGCAATAAGTGATTGCAGTGCAATAATTGCTTGGTTATTTTGTATTTATTTTTTTATATATTTTGCTTATTAACCCTGAGGCGTTGGGGTAGGTCAAGGTGAAAGTTCCGCAGGTGACCAGTTGGCCATTTATCGGGTCAGCATTTTCGGACCATTTTTGCAAAAATTATTTTGGGTCAAGTGGGCTCAAAATTGATATTTTGTGTTGTGGGTCCAAAAACGTTGTGATGTGGCCATTTGGGCCCAGAAATGTATATACGTGAAAGGGAGTCTCGTCTTATAGTTTAAACCATTTTAATGTTATAAACAAAAATAAATATAATGAAATGGACAGTTAAAATTATTTTCTTTGTTTAATGTGTCAGCGTTTTTCAAAACAACATCTGAAACCCAGCGTCAAGTCAGGTCTAAGAAACCATCGCGATCTGGACTCAATGTGTAACATGAGGTATAAAGTAAAGAAAGCGTTGCCTAATGTCAAGATTAAATTAGTTTTGGTCAACTTTGTTGATAATCACATATTAATTGGTTATTTGCTGTTCCAGGATTTCCCAATGTCATCGGACTAGTGGATGGGTCACATTATCTAAATCAATGCCCCTCATGAGTATGAGGAAGCTTTTGTCAATCGTAAGGGTATCACTGCAACAGCGTGCAGGTGAGAACTCATTTATAAATACAAACAAAACTGTAAGAACTGTCATTCATTCCATTTTAAACACAATGAATGAAACAAACATTTGAGAGAAAAAAATCCAATCAAAACATTGTATTTATGAGCTGATTTTATCGCAACATAATAATTAATATAATTACGTCACATTTTTGTTCTACCATCATGATGATTATTTTTCGATAAAAGAGTGCTGATGTGTTTTGCGATGTGTGGTGGTATATATTGTCCGAGAACATGTATGAAGTAAAACTGTTTGTAAACATGTGTATAATCAAAGCACTGAAAGTGCTGATGGACGGTGACATTGTTCGGTCTGCTGCAAGTATAGAACTAAGTCCTTTCTCTTATAAACACAGAAAATCATCGAGACCTAATCTTGAATATAGGAGCATAATATGAACACTCTTAGGTGAGGACAATTAGACAATGCTTCAAACCAAATATCTAAGCTTGATATTTATTTTCCAAACATATTCATTTAATTTCATTTTAATGCTGTAGCTTTGAAAAGTTGATGAAAAGGTCACCCGGCAATATTATCGTTACTGTTTGTTTGCAGAACTACATCCTGGTAAACAATTTCATTCCAGTTGCATAACAAATACTCCAAAAGGACACAAACAAGATAACCGAACATAAACAGATGTTTTCAAAACAGTACACATGGTCCAAAGTTCAATGTTGTACTCAAAAATAAAAAGTAGGCGTTAGTTAAAGCAACTGTGCACAAGATGATCAATTTGCAAGAAAAAGAATTGTCGAAAACTGACATAAACTTGGTATGATTGTGTACAATGCATTGAATCTTACTAACTGAAGTACCACATAGTTTACAATTTATTTTAGCTAAGCAATTATTTCGTATTTTTTCATTAAAAACATTACTGGGTATGTCTAGGTATATAGCTTAAATATACCACCCATTTTGAGTAAGCCTTCGTAGCACAGTGGATACAACACTGGACAGCTATTTTTTATTTATTTTTACATTTTGGTCCCTTCTCTATAATTATGAATCAAAGCTTAACACATTCTATTAAATAATTGTCCTGAGTTTCGTTACAGGAAAAAAAACGGTGCCAAACTGGTGTACAGTCCCTTTAAAGTAATCCGAGAACAACAATGATGAATTGTTTTCCAAACATAGCAACAGTTTATTGCAGTGGCCACAAACATAAAAAAGTAAGTGAAAATGTCACAATCATGGTTAGCCAAACACAACATTTATAATTATTTTTAAAGCAGTACATTTTTACCAATCTGTAAACATATGAAAGAGGGTCAAAAGGTCACAGTAAAGGAGATCTGAGGACAACATTGATAATTGTTTTGCAAAACTTACTGAACTTTCGTTGCAGTACCTTAGAATAAAAAATATGGTTAAACGGTAATTATCAAGGTTATCCAAGTACTATATTGATATATGTTTTAGAAGTTATACACATGGTCTAAAAATCTTTGCTGTTGCTTCAAAAATAGAATGTATATAAAAAAAATCATATTCTATGTCATCAAAGCACAACATTGCTTTTTGTTTTGAAAACTGTACTAAAAAACTTTCATTGTAGTAGCTTAAAAATAGGAAAGTATGTCGAAAGGACAACGTTATGCAAGCACGATTTTGATTTTCGAATAAATGGTCTTAATTTCATGGCTGAAGCTTCAAATTTAAATGTGTCTCAAAAGGTCACAGTCTACGTCATCAAAACACAATATTAAATTTTGTTTTCAAAACTGTCTAAAATGCTATAGATCAATAGATAATATAGATAATTAGGTCAAAAAGGTCCACGTCAGCGTCATCCGAGAACGACATATATAAATATATGTTTGTTTTCATAACAGTACAGATGTCAAATTTTCATTGGTTTAGCTTTAAAAAACATATTCAACAACTTCAGGAAATGTGTAAATAAGTTAGCCTTTGTCGAGCTTACTAACATATTTCCTTGACGAGTTGTGTAATACAGTCTTTTATGTGATGACGAGTCTTAGTATCTTTTTATCAAAATATTCTTTAAGTAAAGACAGCAAAAACAAACAACCTGTTTTACTTCTCTAGTAAAAAACAGGATACCATAAAAGCGATGCTTTTCTCTGCACTACATGCATGCATTGCAAAAATGTTGTATTAGGAAATATTTCAAACCAAAGAATCATGCGATCATTCTCATACTGTTTGTAAGAAAAATACATATAAATGTGATATCAAGTACAGCAGAAGGAATAACAACAAAAAAATGAACTCTTTCTTTTTAATTGTGACATCATAATGGTCACCGGTAAGATGAAGTCATAGATTACTATGTGTTCATGACGTCATTTCCTATTTAAACCAATATAGTACCCCATTCAGTACCCAACGTGATTGAAAGTTTTTATCATGAGATAAGATAAATATCACATTTTCCTCTTAAGAATTGGTTGGAAATTAAATTTTACCTTCTTTTTCACAATGAATACAAAATGACAAATTGTCATTTAAAAAAAATATTCTTGCCAATGAATTTGTTTAAAAACATGTGGAAGGATGCTATAAGTTCCATGGTCAGTAGGTAACCCGATATGGGATATTCAATGTAAAGGAAACCATATTGCGGTGGAGTGAAGCTCGAACCTAAATATGGATTCTTGCCCTCACATATATCCAATACTATGTCACCTACTAATCATGTAATGTAAGTATAACGTTGACAACCTAATATAAATTTGGAAAATGGAAAAATGTGGTGTCACCGCGTGACCTGTCCTTGACTAACAGCGGTGTTTCATAAATATTGTAGTCGTGATTTTTTTTTTTACCAATAGAAATAGACCAATGTTATATTGATATCCCAATGTGTATTTAGGAGAGAACAAATATGTGATGGCTGTATTTAACTGGATATAAAGTATACAAGTAAATAAAAAAAATCTTTATGACAAAACATTATTAAGAATGGGTGGAGTGATTGCTGATAACGAGCCCTTCTTAATCATTAAGGTAGTTACTTTAGGTCATTTAACTGACTTAGAATACAACCTCATTGTCTAATTCATTGTCGACGTCAAATCTTATGCAAGGATTGTGCATCAGATGAGTGACAGTAGGCTGAGGAAAAACCAAACGTGAAGAATGAAATTGTTAATGATTAAGGATAGCACTTCATTTATGCCTATCTGAAATTTCATTTGCTTAATTGTCGGTTTATTCTATTTTTGTTGTTAAAGCTGCACTCTCACAGATTGAAAGTATTGACAACTTCTTTATTTTTTGTCTTGGAACGAGCCATTTCTTTTGCGAAATTCCATGGAAACCAGTAATATAAGACTGCTGACAAAAATCAGATCATAGATTCTTATACTTAAGTTCAAAAATTGATGTTTAATGCATTTTTTCTTTAACAGTTAGTATCAGTTTAAGCCATTAAACATCAAATTTTGAACGTACATATAAAAATCTAAGATCTGATATTTTGTCAGATATCTTATAGCATTGGTTTGCACATATTTACTCAATAATTCGCTCTTTCCTAAACAAAAAATAAAAGAAGCAGTTAAGATAGTCAATCTGTGAGAGTGCAGCTTTAAGGGCTCATTATTTCTTAGTCTTAACAAATTGATGTTCAAATTTAGATTCTTCTTATCCGTAAACATCTATTAAAACAAGTTTTTTAAAAATAGGGTGTTTTGAAAATATCAAAAATGAATTAAGGAAAAGAATTTCATATTTGTCAGGTTTGAACTGCCATTTCCAAATGCTTTATCCTTTGGAACAGCCACAAGTCCAAGATATACGCATTACCACAAAATTAACCAAGCACAATTTTCATCACAATTCACACACTGCACAAGCATGTCAAAACATGGCCATGTTAAAATCGCAAAATTTCCTTCTGATTGAAAAAAATATCACAGGCTGTAAGACTGAATTACTGAAACTCCTTTTCTATAATTGTTCATGCTGTCTTCAGAAACAAATTGAAATAACGAATAAGGGTAATGTAACATTCTCCCAAAAGGGGAAGTGCATTCATAGTATGCGGATGTCCTGGATTAAATATGCAAATTAACATACCAGGTCTCTGTTTGGAGGGAGATCATATATATATAAAAGGGTTATGTATGATTTTCTCTGAAGGGATCTGTTGGCCTTGAACATTTCAGTAATATGGCTTGTTTTTATTGATCTTTTTTAGACATACATGTCTGATGCTTGATAGGCATACCAATGAGAATAATTTGCCACAATTGCAACAGAACAATGTTTACTTAATTAATTGCCAAAAAATGTCAAAATCCTGTCTACATTCTAATTTTTTGATTTTTTTTTCATTGAATAAGACCTTTTTGGGCTATTTAAACACTGTAAATATACGTAAAGCTATATACATGTATACAATATTGATATCCCCAGCATGCACAATTAAGTTATGTATTATCTTTTACCATTGTTAATTTTAACATACAAGAAAATACTGTAATTTACACTTACCTGAAAAATGTGTAGTCAATGATAGAGAATAATAAGTGGCAGACTTCAAATCAAGGCATTTAAGGCTCACCAGGGGCTTAGCACCGTCTTGATAATACAGCCGGGCTAGCTCCGTGTCCTAATGCCTCATTTATAGAAACTTTATCTTGTTGAAAAGTTTAATATTTGGCTAGTCCAAATAAACAGCAACTTCAGAGTCTTTGACAAGTTTTGTTTTGGAGATTCATCATGTCCACATCCAACTTTTTCTCCTAGCCAAGAATGACATTTCAAGCACTAAGTTTATTTAGTTCAAATAATTGTACATTGAATGATTTTTTACCATTTTTGATATGGCACGTCACGTAGTGAACACGTCTATAATTTTCGACTTGATGTATATTGAGCTTCAAGATGACGCGCATCAGCTAGATAGTTCCAAAATGGCAATGCTATGTTGACAGAAGATGATCGGAATAAGTGTTAAATGAAACATTTGTGTAATTATTCACACTTGTGTGATTAAACAATGATATTGGCTCAAGATAAATGATGTGAAACTTTTGTTTTTCTATTTTGCAATGCAGTGTTTAATATTGAAGTGTTACAGTTGAAGAAAATATTTTACTATGGTATGAATCAGAACAACATGGCATAAAGGGAACAGAATTATGCACTGGTCAGTCAATTGTAACTACGCCCCCCCCCCCCCCAGAGCTGGGAAATAGCGGGGACTTTGACTTTCAGTACAGCCAACACCGGCTAAATTCCATGCCATGCGGGGACGAACAGTTGGTAAAATCCCCGCCAAGGTCCCTGCACCCCGGGGACCCTAGTTAAGGCCAATTACCCGCTATATTTTAAGCAGACAAAACCACCGCATTCACCCCGCAAAGCGGGGCACCTGGGGTGGCCGTGGTTACAATTGACTGGTGCATTATTATCACAATTTTAAAGAAATACCCTACTGTACTGTAATATATGTGTAGCGATCTGCTGTAGGCGGCGGATGTGCGTTCATAGTGTAACGGTCCGCTGTAGGCGGCGGATGTGCGTTCATAATAACATTCCATTATAAACGGAAGTTCGTTCATACCGTATGTAAACTTGGTAGTATATATGCGGCAATTTAGCAAAGCCCGGGCTATGTGAGAATAGAGGAAATAGTGTATATAAAGACCAGTGAATCCCTCCAGGGTCGAGCATGCTTTTCCCTGAAGGGATCCGTTGGTGTTTGTTTGACGTTGCACGTTACATAAAATTATGTTTAATGCAGAAAGATGACAACTGTGACGCAGAATGCAAGTTGTTTCGAGTTATTATCATTATTTTTCACATCAATATTTGCAATAATTATTAACATCTACCAATGGCACGAAGCAAAACGACGTTATTGTTTTGGATTTTCACTAAGTTCGTATTTCCGTGTTTTACAGCAACTTACTTTTAGTAGTGGGTGACCTTTCACCAGATGTATTTCAGTCATTAATTGTATTGCGTTAAATTCAGCCAATATGACCACAAGGTGGTGATGTTATTCAATTAATTATTTTTAATTCTCCTTTTTAGCACTAACAATCCATTGTAAAACTCTAGTTTGATGCCTTAAAAATCTCATTTGACATCGGAAATTCCACGGACATGTGTTGATTCGTTCGCCATCTTGGATAAACCGGGTCATTTTGGGTCATGTCATTAACATTATATTTTGATGATTCTACTTAAAGAATATACAGTATGATATATATTTTAAAATATTTCGATAGTTCAAAGTATTGAATTAATTCTGTTTAGCAACAATGTACTTCAGTATTCAGTTCGATACATTTACGGATTTATTTTTCATGTCAGCTGATCATTCGGAGCTCCTCGGCCAATTTTTCGATAAAATGGCCGAGGACTTCCGAATGCAGTTTGGTATTAAGGTGGAACTATTTCCATGTAGAGGTCGATATTGGCGAAATGATTTATCAATATAAATATTTGATTTCAGTACCAATTGTCAATAAATTATACATGACCTACTTTTCTCACTATTCGCCCAGATATTTTAGAAAAAACTATGTAACAGCCAATTTAAATCAGCTGTATATTCAAAACAATGATACGAACTATTTACTGACATTGGTACGAGCTGATTAGGGCGTGCTTTGGCTGGTAGTTGGATCGGCCGATGTGCCTACTTCGATTGATTGTTTTACTGTTTTGATTTTTTATTGTGTCATATATGGTTTTGATTGTGTCTAGCAATATTCTGTTAATATGCTGCGGGATGCCCGTTAAGGAATTTTCAAAGATGAACTTTTACTCCCAACTAAGATTGAATAGATATCGAATACTGCTGAAAAAATGGTATTTTTATCTATAGTAGATCACAGTAAATATTTTAGTACTCACCAATCATTTAAATCAATAATAATAATAATAATAATAATAATAATAATAATAATAATAATAATAATAATAATAATAAACACCTTCTATGAACTATACCATTCTGCGGAGATAAAAAGGAAAATGTCATTTACGTTAATTACTACTACATCAATGTTCAATGATGTCTTTTTGTACCGCTGATAAGTGTCATTAAAAATATTTGGTGAGAACACATTATAGGCCTAATGCTTCAGTTATAATTCGTTTTAGTATAGCATGTATATAATTGAATAATGTAAAATACTGCAATCTGATGATTGATATAACTGTTAAATACAAAATGTTTGAAGTAAACTAAGGCTGTAATTTTAGACTCCCAGTTAATGCCATGCATATATGATAATGCAAGTCATTACAGCTTGATAAATTACTTAAAATACTTTGAATTAGACGGAAGTATAACACCCTGGATTTGTTTTATTCCCTTTAACGCTAAATTGGCTTAAAATATATTTGCTGTTTTCCATCCTTTGAATGTATTGTTTTTCAATTGCTATGATTTCTAATCGAGATTTGGAATGCTTTGGGAATATTTTGTAGTGTAATGCAGTGTAATGCTTCCATCATAGAAATATTAATAAGCGACATAAGCAAGTTGTTATGAATTAACCGATAATTATACGAAAGTATTAATTTTGAAAAACATATTTGTGTAACGGGATTTACCTGTCATCTCAGTGTTGTGAAAATTATTTGATATGAATTATTGCTTACCTAAATAAAACCACACAATGTAAGAAAACGACCCACTCTGAGAAATGTATTGACAGCTGTTTGGCACTTTCGATGATTATTAACTTAATTGTGTTTATTAAATAATTACTGCAGGGGTAAAGCGATGATTTGACAAACTTAAAAAGTAAACACACATTTGAGCAAATATTTCGTAAGAATCCGTCATTTAAATTAATATTAGTTAAGTAGCATAACACCTTTTACTCCGTGTGCCTCTTTGACAGCGTGTTTACAATAGTCCATGCAACACGTCGAAACAAAAGAAAACCCTTGAACACTAATACTGTGTTGTCAATGGATGTGGCATAATCTCAGTCAATTAAACTATGCGTTTTTGGTCAAAAATATTTCATTTAATCATTGAGAAATCTATAAAACTTAATTTGATTTATTACTAAATATGGTAGATCCTAGAGGCAAGACCATGATTGTTTTGTAGATCCTAGTGGTAGAACCATGATTGTTCTGTAGATCCTAGAGGCCAGACCATGATTGTTCGGTAGATCCTAGAGGCCAGACCATGATTGTTTTGTAGATCCTAGTGGCAGAACCATGACTGTTCTTTAGATCCTAGAGGCCAGACCATGACTGTTTTGTAGATCCTAGAGGCCAGACCATGATTGTTCTGTAGATCCTAGAGGCCAGACCATGATTGTTCTGTAGATCCTAGAGGCCAGACCATGATTGTTCTTTAGATCCTAGAGGCCAGTCAATGATTGTTTTGTAGATCCTAGAGGCCAGACTATGATTGTTCTGTAGATCCTAGGGGCCAGTCCATGATTGTTCTGTAGATCCTAGAGGCCAGTCAATGATTGTTCTGTAGATCCTAGGGGCCAGTCCATGATTGTTCTGTAGATCCTAGAGGCCAGTCAATGATTGTTCTGTAGATCCTAGAGGCCAGACTATGATTGTTTTGTAGATCCTAAAGGCCAGACAATGATTGTTTTGTAGATCCTAGGGACCAGTCCATGATTGTTCTGTAGATCCTAGAGGCCAGTCAATGATTGTTTTGTAGATCCTAGGGGCCAGTCCATGATTGTTCTGTAGATCCTAGAGGCCAGTCAATGATTGTTCTGTAGATCCTAGAGGCCAGACTATGATTGTTTTGTAGATCCTAGAGGCAAGTCCATGATTGTTCTGTAGATCCTAGAGGCCAGACCCTTATTGTTTTGTAGATCCTGGAGGCCAGACTATGATTGTTTTGAAGATCTTAGAGGCCGGACCATTATTGATTTGTAGATCCTAGAGGCCAGAACATTATTGTTTTGTAGATCATGTAGGCCAGTCCATGATTGTTCTGTAGATCCTAGAGGCCAGACCATTATTGTTTTGTAGATCATGGAGGCCCGTCCATGATTGTTCTGTAGATCATGGAGGCCAGTCCATGATTGTTCTGTAGATCCTAGAGGCCAGACCATTATTGTTTTGTAGATCCTAGAGGCCAGAACATTATTGTTTTGTAGATCATGTAGGCCAGTCCATGATTGTTCTGTAGATCCTAGAGGCCAGACCATTATTGTTTTGTAGATCATGGAGGCCCGTCCATGATCGTTCTGTAGATCATGGAGGCCAGTCCATGATTGTTCTGTAGATCCTAGAGGCCAGACCATGATTGTTTTGTAGATCCTAGAGGCCAGTCCATGATTGTTCTGTAGATCCTAGAGGCCAGACTATGATTGTTTTGTAGATCCTAGAGGCAAGTCAATGATTGTTCTGTAGATCCTAGAGGCCAGACCCTTATTGTTTTGTAGATCCTTGAGGCCAGACTATGATTGTTTTGAAGATCCTAGAGGCCAGACTATGATTGTTCTGTAGATCCTAGAGGCCAGACCATTATTGATTTGTAGATCCTAGAGGCCAGAACATTATTGTTTTGTAGATCATGTAGGCCAGTCCATGATTGTTATGTAGATCCTAGAGGCCAGACCATTATTGTTTTGTAGATCATGGAGGCCCGTCCATGATTGTTCTGTAGATCCTAGAGGCCAGAACATTATTGTTTTGTAGATCATGGAGGCCAGTCCATGATTGTTCTGTAGATCCTAGAGGCCAGACCATTATTGTTTTGTAGATCATGGAGGCCCGTCCATGATTGTTCTGTAGATCCTAGAGGCCAGTCCATGATTGTTCTGTAGATCCTAGAGGCCAGACCATTATTGTTTTGTAGATCCTAGAGGCCAGTCCATGATTGTTCTGTAGATCCTAGAGGCCAGTCCATGATTGTTCTGTAGATCCTAGGGGCCAGTCCATGATTGTTCTGTAGATCCTAGAGGCCAGACTATGATTGTTTTGTAGATCCTAGAGGCCAGTCCATGATTGTTCCGTAGATCCTAGAGGTCGGACCATGATTGTTCTATAGATCCTAGAGGCCGAACCATAATTGTTTTGTCGATCTTAGTGGCCGGACCAAGATTGTTTTGTAGATCCTAGTGGCCGAACCATGATTGTTCTGTAGATCCTAGAGGCCGAACCATAATTGTTTTGTCGATCTAATTGGCCGAACCAAGATTGTTTTGTAGATCCTAGAGGCCGAACCATGATTGTTTTGTAGATCCTAGTGGCCGAACCAAGATTGTTTTGTAGATCCTAGTGGTCGAACCATGATTGTTTGGTAGATCCTAGTGGCCGAACCATGATTGTTCTGTAGATCCTAGAGGCCGAACCATAATTGTTTTGTCGATCTTAGTGGCCCGACCAAGATTGTTTTGTCGATCCTAGTGGCCGAACCATGATTGTTTTGTAGATCCTAGTGGCCGAACCATGGTTGTTCTGTAGATCCTAGAGAGAGGCAAAACCCTGATGGTTATAACGTTTTGTTCGGTTTTGTGTCTCGTTAAGGTTTTAGTGTGTTTTTGCTGTTATTTTTTTATTCTTGTGTTGAAATAGTGTCTCCATTTTGCATCGTATAATTGACAGAGAAAACATGCTAAAACATACGAAAACTACAGTAATCATTTTATTTTGCAACAAAGTATAATAGCGTTTTAAAATCTATAAAAAATGAGTGTGAATTTAAACTAAACGAATAAAAATAGCGAATGTAGATTTCAATTGCCAATACATGTATTTCGGACATCATCTCTCTTGCTCATATGATGCTATGCTCTTAGCGGAACACTTTTGATAAAAAGAAAACAACTCGCTTTAACATAACACAGCTCAGAGTTGAAAATTTAACTTTTAATTGCGTGATTATTAACTGTTGACTTTATATAATAATATAAGATGAGTATCTACAATTGAATCGTTCTAAACTTTTATCAAACCAATTGAAATGGCTCTGGGGTGGCTTAGTACTACAAAAAATATAATTATTTAATTAAAATATTATCAGTTTTGAGTTTTAAACGTTGACACATTTGATCCACTTAATCCACAACCATGTAAACACAAACCAACCACTTGATTAATGTTAGCTTATTAAGTTACACTTAGCCATCCAAGGTTATCAGTAGAAGCCTAACAGGCAGCCTAAAGATTTACCAACATCATAAAACCCATTTCTGGCTGACGAATAACATTCATTTTTCTGCATACTTTCATAATGGCAACGACACAACTAGCTCTTATAGCATTATTAACATATACAGCTGCCATATATGCAGTAAACGTTTGTTATGTTTCACAAGTTCATGAAAGCGTGCAAGATTGCCAGTTAAGCAGTTGGTTTCCTTGGCACTGCTCGGCGTGTGGAAATAACTATTATGCGAAAATGAAGCGTCATAGAGCGGTATGCTGCGGCGGCTCAGAGCGTCTGGAACCGTGTTTGGTGAGGTGTAACCTAACGGCAAAAACTACCGAGGAGGATATATACTGTGGAATTGTGTGTCAAAATCTGTCTCCAACAACAACAACAACAACGACAGTAAAATCCAATGTACTGAACACGAGTAGACGCTCGACAACAGCCCAAAGAATAACGCCAGTTACTGTAATAGTAATGCCGGCGACAACGCAAACACATTCAACACGTTCAGCAGCAACACCAACAACCACTGCAACAATAACTGCTATATCAACGCCTCGTTTAACATCTGCTCAACCAACAGTAACAAAAGAAAAAGCAACAGTGCCGACAAACCAAAGACTTTCAACAGGATTAACAACGGAACCAATAATAACAGATACTGTGAAAAAGAAAACGTCGACCACCCGAATTCTTACAGCTTCTGCACCACCACCAACAACAAAAGTAACAACAACGACCAAGAAAACAATCACAGCTAATTTGGAAATGACAACGACCACGCAAACACTTTCAACAGCTGCACCACTAAAAACAACAAAAGGAGCAACACCAGTG
This sequence comes from Mya arenaria, assembly GCF_026914265.1. Taxonomy (NCBI): domain Eukaryota; kingdom Metazoa; phylum Mollusca; class Bivalvia; order Myida; family Myidae; genus Mya; species Mya arenaria. Next base: position 32,724,857 of record NC_069133.1, on the reverse strand, counting down.
CCGACCACACACACACTTTCAACAGCTGCACCAATACAAACAACAGAAGGAGCAACACCAGTGCCGATCACGCAAACACTTTCTACAGCTGCACCACTACAAACAACATCAGTGCCGACCACGCACACACTTTCAAAAGCAGCACCGCTACAAACAACAAAAGGAGCAACACCAGTGCCGACCACGCACACACTTTCTACAGTTGCACCACTACAAACAACAAAAGGAGCAACACCAGTGCCGACCACGCACACACTTTCTACAAATGAACCACTACAAAAAACAAAAGGAGCAACACCAGTGCCGACCGCGCAAACACTTTCTACAGCTGCACCGCTACAAACAACAAAAGGAGCAGCACCAGTGCCGACCACGCAAACACTTTCAACAGCTGCACCGCTACAAACAACAAAAGGAGCAGCACCAATGCCGACCACGCACACACTTTCAACAGCTGCACCACTACAAACAACAAAAGGAGCAACACCAGTGCCGACTGCGCAAACACTTTCTACAGCTGCACCACTACAAACAACAAAAGGAGCAACACCGGTGCCGACCACGCACTCACTTTCTACAGCTGCACCACTACAAACAACAAAAGGAGCAACAGCAGTGCCGACCACGCAAACACTTTCAACAGCTGCACCACTACAGACAACAAAAGGAGCAACACCAGTGCCGACCACGCACACACTTTCAACAGCTGCACCACTACAAACAACAAAAGGAGCAACAGCAGTGCCGACCACGCAAACAGTTCCAACAGCTGCACCGCTACAAACAACAAAAGGAGCAGCACCAGTGCCGACCACGCAAACACTTTCAACAGCTGCACCACTACAAACAACAAAAGGAGCAACACCAGTGCCGACCACGCAAACACTTTCAACAGCTGCACTACTACAAACAACAAGAGGAGCAACAGCAGTGCCGACCACGCAAACAGTTTCAACAGCTGCACCACTACAAAACACAAAAGGAGCAACAGCAGTGCCGACCACGCAAACAGTTTCAACAGCTGCACCACTACAAACAGCAAAAGGAGCAACTCCAGTGCCGACCACGCACACACTTTCAACAGCTGCACCACTACAAACAATAAAAGGAGCAACACCACCAGTGCCGACCACGCAAATGCTTTCAACAGCTGCACCACTACCAACAACAAAAGGAGCAACAGCAGTGCCGACCACGCAAACAGTTTCAACAGCTGCACCACTACAAACAACAAAAGGAGCAGCACCAGTGCCGACCACGCAAACAGTTTCAACAGCTGCACCACTACAAACAACAAAAGGAGCAACAGCAGTGCCGACCACGCAAACAGTTTCAACAGCTGAACTACTACAAACAACAAAAGGAGCAACACCATTGCCGACCACGCAAACAGTTTCAACAGCTGCACCACTACCAACAACAAAAGGAGCAACAGCATTGCCGACCACGCAAACAGTTTCAACAGCTGAACTACTGCAAACGACAAAAGGAGCAACACTAGTGCCGACCACGCACACACATTCAACAGCTGCACCACTACAAACAACAAAAGGAGCAACACCACCAGTGCCGACCACGCAAATGCTTTCAACAGCTGCACCACTACCAACAACAAAAGTTATAACACAAGTGCCGACCATGCAAACACTTTCAACAGCTGCACCACTACAAACAACAAAAGTAGCAACACCAGTGCCGACCACGCACAACCTTTCAACAGCTGCACCACTACCAACAAGAACATTAATAACACAAGTGCCGACCACGCAAACACTTTCAACAGCTGCACCACTACCAACAACAAAAGTAGCAACACCAGTGCCGACCACGCAAACACTTTCAACAGCTGCACCACTACCAACTACGAATGTAAAAAACCCGGCGCTGACCGAGAAAAATCTTTTAACAGTGGTACCAACTATCACAGCTTCTTTAAAAACAATTATGCTGCCCACGCAAATACTTTCATCAAATGTACCAACTATACCACCTGCTATAGAAACAACAGCGCAAACAACACACAAACATTCAACAACTGCATCAAACACGTCTTTGCCAACATCAAACAGCCCCGCAATTTCACATAATACTCGGCGGTCAACAAGTCATGCGTCTAAACTTTCACTTTCAACATCAAATAGTATTGGTACTACGCCCTTTAGCAACGTACCTACTCTGAATATTTTTAGAAAATTGACAAATGTATCCAGTGGTTATACAAATGACATAGTTTCTTCGCAAGAAGCCAACGGTATTGGCAATAGACTGACCGTTCAAGGCACCAGTCGCTGTAATGAAGCCCAGTGGTGTTATGTTGGCTTTTGGAAATTACGAGGGGATCCAGATACATCATGTAAGACTTCGTATTCATTTATATTTTGCGTAATAATATCTATCATTTTAATGAGAATTTTGTTCAGTGATAGTTTAAAAAGAAAGGGAAAGGTTTATAACACATTACTTCCTTAATATACAATTAACCTATGCAATACGTACTCATATATCAACTCCAAGACCTAGATTTACTCGATTTGATATATTTCAACATTTTGACAACATAAATCGATTTATTTAGCATTTGTGTTATCATTTTTGTTTAGCATATAGCAAAATTATTTATAAGCCACTGAAAAAGCCTTTTATATCCCGTACCTATGTTCCAGACTTTGAAAGGTCTATGTCTGTATGATTCATGAAAATAGAACACGCCTAAAGCAGGTGCTAGGAGGTCTGACAATATTGCAGTTATCGTTTTATACATGTCGATAAACAGTCTCAAGCAGAAAAAGACTCATACTTTGGAATATATTTTGTTTTTTGTGCCTCAGCAGGACCAGTCATAATGCATTTATTTCTTAAAAAAGCAATGTTGCATTACACGTATCCTACGTTTCTCCCTTTGTAGTAATCGCTTAAACTCATTTTTTTTCAGTCAATACGTGCACCAAAATCATCCTAAGTGTCTTCTCGGTGCTACTTTTGGTCATTTTCATACTGATCTTCTTTGTCGTTCGTCTGAAAAAAGAAGCCCCTGTTGGAACGAAAGTCAATGGTATTGTCAATCACCTAGGCGTGCAAATTGATAACAGCCTCATCCGAAACGCTTCGAAGCAGCCACTTTATGGCTACAACCGAAATTCGCCAAATCAGTCACTTGATTTCAACAAATGTTTTCGGGATCGCTTTGACCTTGGGAGTAACAGAGGTAAAATGTATAATAAGGGGATAAGGAACAGCTACAATTCGCCAATGTCAACACCGAAGGTTTCACCAAGAGTTGTCGCAGTTGAATCAATGGATAACATTAGTATAACACAGAACAGTTGTAGATCACTGCTTCTTGCTAAAAGCAACGCTGCACATCACAATTTAACACATTGCTAAACACAAAAATAGAACCAGATACATTTTTGCTCGGAGCATTTTTGAAGGAAATTTCATATCAGCAAATAAAAATTGTGTTTTTCTTCCCTTCTATTAAACTTGAAAGTGCACACCTAAATATTCAGTAGAAATACGGCGATTTCAAAAAGTTAAACGCCTTAGGGAAAAATACCTTTCTGTATCCATTGGCGTATTGTGAGCAGTATTAAGTGTGTAAGATACTTTTGAGAAAAGTATATTGGCGTACTTGTTATGTTCCTAGACAACTGTGTAAAACTTGAGCGTGCTTATAAAACATGTGTTTTTTCTGTATTTGAAGTGTATAGGTTTTTATTTTTCAAAAATATATATACTATGAGCCTCAACAATGTGATGGAACCATCCAGATTTGGTCACTTTGTCCAATTCGTTGACCAACGGTTTATTAAATGATATACGCATCAGTAGTTTATGTTACTTTTGTCAAGTAACAGATCAGCCTATTCCATGAATGGTTTCCAACATAAAATATGGCAATGCGAGGCAAGAAGTAGTGCGAACCCCTGTAGTATTGAAAATAATGTGGATTTGAAGTAACGTCTGTGAAAATTGGATAAACACATTAAAATGAATGTTTACTGTTATAATGATATGTGTCTTAATGTTTTTAATTAGACTAGTTGCTTACTACCTGCAAGGATATTCTAGCTTTTAATCATCATTCTGTTATAAATATCATAAAAGGTGTACTGAGTTATTTAAATATAACTTACACGTTATTTTAAATGCAAAATACACTTTAACGGAATTATTATGAATTTAACTGTATGATATCAAGTCATGCAAGTATAGTAATGGTTAGGCACAGTCCATTATATTTACACATCGACTTCCATTCCTAAAATGAACTGCCTTTCGGCAATTGCGTTTATCAATCGATGAACGCAACATCTTCGGATATGTTCGGATCGCAATTCATCCCATAACAATATACATGGAACTTATTGATCTTGTTATTGTTTGTATTGAGTCAGCAGGTTCCGTTAATTATAAATCGACATTTTAGAAAGTGTTTATTTATCATATTTTAAATGTATTGTTACCATAACTGTTTCAATTTTACGTTTTAAAGTGATTTCAAATGGTTGATCTTTTCCCACGTTATTGTGACGTCATTTGAAAAAATGTTTCCGGTTACAGTCCGGTCGTTCTATTAACAAAACGGGTAAGAAAGGATTACAGAAAGGTTTTCTTAAATGAAATGAAGTATTCTTTTAACAATTATTGAATGAAATAATAAACTATTGGTGTAAATATAAGTAATGAACTGCGGGGTTCATGTCATTATATTATATGAACGCAATTGGGCTAGTCAAAGTACGCGTTGAGTTCTTCGGACTCCACACACTTTGACCATCCCAGTTGCGTTCATACTCCGATAATCAACCCCGCAATTAATTCCTTAAGTAATCAACATGCTCGTTCAAGTAATGAGGTAGAAATGCTCATTTTTTATCAACTAATCTTGTCGTGTTATCATAGCTTTGGTGATACCGTAAACAATAGCTATAATTTGAAAACGGTCCGGATATCAAGAAGTAAATATGTTATAGGGTACAGTGCCCACGTGTGTAACAAGGCTCGTTATTCTGGATTCTCTGGATTAATCAAAAGTTGCGATCCCCGTTCGTTCCAATTTCGTTATCACTTTCCATGCAATAATGATTCCACGAACATGTTCTAAATAACAATAGTTTGATTTTTGTGTAACCATTGTTATCTATTTACGTTGTATGTATTTTTTCTGTGTTTCGACTTGATGCTTCTGCATTTAATTATTATATTTGTTATATTTTCGGACACTAGAGCTGTCTTCGTAATTTTCCCTCATTAATTCGATAACTGAACTATGTATAAAGGTTCTGGAACACAGCCACTGCCTTCGCCACTTCTGGAAAATGCAGTCCACACTCACTCCATCGTTAAGTACAGCAGAAATGCAGTCCCTTGGAAACTTTAGAAAAGGGACGAAACTTATGTGGCAATAAACCTTGCCCAATACCTCTGCATGCCCTTTCTGATATGAATTTAATCGATATTACTTTTGACTCTTTCTTTTTTTGCTATTGCCTTTATCATATTCAATAATAAAACAAATTATAAATAAATTTTTGTATTTTATGCAATACAATATGATAACATCAAAGTCCTTGGTTTTAAGCCTGTATGCCCAAAATATGAAAATGTATCATTTATTTCTGCTATTTTTTCTGTATCTTAGACCTCACATTAACTGAATTTCTTAAATATTCGAAAATGGCATACGTTTTGATATGCTTGGAATAGAAAAAAAAACATATGTCAATTAAACAGAAAAAGAGAAAATTCATTATCTGATTTTCTGTTGTTTAGGAAAATTCAAAAGTGATAGAAATATCTCTTTTGCACAGGCAAACTCAGTGCTTTAAAAGATTTTCTCTATAATATAGAAACATTCCGTGCTGTGGACTTATCGAAGTATATATGTTCAGTAACACAACACACTAAAGCCACAATACAAGCATTTCTTCGGGAGTCCTTTCGCAGTCATTTCTGCGAAAAATTGAAGACATATTGGAGACATGCATTTCTAGCCTCGAATTTATCTGATAGCACCTGGAAACGTACATGTGTTGTATTTACTCTGGTTTTGTTTGACAAGTTGACGGAAGTAATTATACATGTTGGAATGTCTACTTTATAATAGCTTCGTTTCATACCAGCATTTACAGGTTAATTATATCGGTCTCCGGCATAAACAGGTTGTAAATGCAGTAGCAGTTAACTACATCTGATAGCATACTGTCTTCGAATCGTAAATTTGAAATATCAAAATGACTTTAGAGGAGAATCAATTGCTACTTTTGGAATATGCTTTTAGCATTCATAGGGTTTTGAAACACCGATAGCTGTTTTTGCACCGCACAAAACGACAGAAAATAATAACAGTAATTGCGGTCCCAAGACTGCAATATCATAATGGAACAAAATATTACCATGTTATCATGGTAACACAATTATTTACTTTTTTACAAAGCTTTTCAAACTCTTTTGCTCACCATTTTCGTTTTGGAAAAAAAATCTTATACGTTTAGAAAAATAAAAAAATCTTTTTCAATACTAACTTAGTTTCCAAATGTAACGTATCTCATCGGATGTACATGCATTTTATGCTAATTATTATCTTTATATTCGTAGCCCTTTTATTGAAATTGTTATGAATGATTAATATCGATTTTGATAATAAATTGAATTACCCATATAGGTTTCATTTTGTTGCCATAGTTATACTTTACGACACGATAATAACTACTGTCAAGTGCGCATACGCAAACTATTGGTAGCAATTCAATAGTTTATATGTATTTTGTATAAATAAAGTTATGGTTGTCATTAAGTAATCTGGTTTGTTTTCTTTGTTACTTGATACTATTCAATAGCATTTATTTGTTTTACGCAATTACGATTCCATTAATAGGGCTATACAAATATTTGTTTGATGTAAATGCCCTGAGAGTGATGGCATAACACCTCTTATATTCCAGCGAAATAACTCGAACCCTATAAACAAATACTTACCATTTTAAGTATCATGTTCGACCTTTATTTTAGTTGTGTCACACGTTATAATACTGAAGTCCAGTTTTTCAAAACCTAAAAACAAGTTCAGCGGCTTTATTGAGTGGGGTTATTTATCCGCTTCAACATGAAAGACAGTTAAAATTTAATTGACATGCAAATGTTAAATTTTTCAAGATTTCGAAATATGATCGAATACGTCAATACATTTTACATTTCTAAAAGCAATCAAATAATACATACATGAAATAAAGCTAAACGACAAATATGAAATAAAACAATATTTTCTTAGTTGTTAAATCTGTTCAAATGTGAGCAAACAAAAATCTGAATTTCTATTCGATTATATATGTTACGGGATTAGAAGGTGACCCGATACGTGATATACAGGGTAAAGGAAACATATCGGTTTAGAGCGAAACGTTCAATTCCATAACGTTTCATTACGTCGACAACCTGTATTCATTCGTCAATTTATGGGAAATGTTTCATTAATTCATCGGAATTGGAAAAAGACACCATTTTCGTACGATATAAAGATAAGTGGCCCAATATGGACAACTATGGGGTCATCACGTGACCAGTATTGGACCTTTCATGTTTGGAGTGTGATATATGTCTGTTCGTCTGAAGCTAAAGTGTTTACTGTGTTAATAACCACATTCAGTAATGGAATAGTTACACACAAAAATGGAACGACTGATTTTAATACTGTTTATTTTGAGCGAAACCTTTTTCAATATACATGCTCAGAGTGGAACAGATGTCAATGCTGTATTGACGAAACTCTTTGTAACTGACGGTTATAACAAGAAGATCCGTCCGATAAAGAACCAGTCACTTCCGGTTGATATACCGACGGAATTTGTGCTCAATAGTGAGTCATCTTGTTTTATAAATACTATGTTTATTGTACAGCATTACCCGATGCAGTGTATGAAATAAAACGTTTATCATGAACATGATATGCTATTATGTAATGCCAGGAAGGAAACCGTTAGTTATGTCCGTGAAAAAAAGAAAAATATTCATTTTCATTCATATTCATTTTAAACGTATAGACAAAAACATATTTCAACAACTAATAAAAATACCTTAAAAAAGAAAACATTTTTTGAAAAAGGGGGAAAATCTTCGTTCGGTCTTGTGACTTGACTTAAAATAGGTGAATAAATTCCCAGCTTGTAAAATCATTTATATATTTCTGTTGTATCTGCTATACAGTTTAAAAATAGTTTATGATAGTTTACGGTCTAGTTTAAAAAAGATAAACATGATAATGTGTCACCTTACATTTTTATAGCTTATAAAATCCTTAAAAATAACCTTATTTTTGTAAAAAGGGGTGAAGCTTAGTTTGATTTATTCATAATATCTAATCGTTCATATCAATGCATTTCACTTCAAATATTAACTCAAAATTCAGTTAACAAGATGAGTGTAATTTAAACTAAAATGTGTGCAGATAAAAAGACCACGAAGTGGGCGGAGACGCTCATCTTAAAATGTTAAAGTGAAAGTTCTCAACTATTGTATCATAACATCTAAACAAGCTTTGTGGACAATTTGATGTCAATCAAAAATAATTGTTTACTATTTCTTCCCAAATGCGTTTGTACTTAGAAAGTGTGCACATATGATGACTAATACATGCTGAGTCATTTATTTACTGATTTGGTTATCATGTTACTCTAGATACAACATTAATCAAGAATGTTCAGCACTGTAAAAGAGAATAGTCGTAGTCGAAAAACATCTTTACTAACTACAGTTCAGAAAGATAATTTAACTGGCATACATATACCAAATTAAATATAAACAGTTTTATACTTCTCCACTATATTTTGAAAAACATGCTGATACGTATAAATTTAGAATGGTTTTCAAAACTTTGCGACTGATTCCATTCATTAAGGTTCTAACATGGTCATTCAATGCAGGCTTGAATTCTTCACAACCTTTTTCATGCCTGAAAGAAATAAAACAGACTTTGGAGTGATCACCAGCAGAACTTTAGACTTAATTTCGTCAGATGAGTTGTTTCAGATGAACTAAAATTCACTTGTTAATCTCATCTAAGACCTCTTTTAGGCGGAGAAAGTAAATCTGTCATAGGATAGGTAAGTTGTTGAAAAGCCAAATTTTGACCATTCCGAGAAGAGCCAGTCTTCATCAATTATGACGCTTTGGGAAAATATGTTCAAACAGAGTTGTATACGTATTCCTAAACACGACCCTAAGCCGTATAACCTCAGTTTTGTCAACATTTACTTCTTATGTACCTGGCATAATTATATATATATATATATATATATATATATATATATATATATATATATATATATATATATATATATATATATATATATACCAAGGTTAAATGACCATGATTATGACACAATATGAAGGTCACATCTTATTAAGGAATACAGTGATTCTAATATATAAAAATTAAAGATTAAAGCGCTTATGGTCAAGATAAAACTTCAAATGTCCATCTCATTTAGAATAAAAAGAAGAAGAATCTGAAAAGGGCGACCACCCAATGTATTGTCCCGAAATCACCCGGAAATACTGTTTCGCTTATGTCCCTGTAAGGTCAACAAGTGTTAACAAGACCTTTATGCATTTGTTTTGAGCTGGTATCAAAGTAGATATTTCTCGGTGCTGCAAATCATGCCACTCTCGTCAGTAGGTAGGAAAACCTAACCAGACAAAACTTAAAGCCCGTAACAACAAATTCCTGCATCTATTGAGCCTTTGGGTAGGATCATAATAGACGGTGTTGGCTCTTTACTTAGAAATAAGTCAGGTTCTAAATACCTTTCGTCAATTATTTGTGGTTCAACACGCTTCCCTTGAGATAATTCTTTAAGAAATATTAAAACTTAGACCGTTGTCAAGGTTCTTGTGAAATTTTGCACATGTGGTCGTCCGAAATCAGTCCAGATCAGGGGTAAAACTTTAAATCGGACATTTACACACGTCATGCACTGGCTATTGACGAACAATATAGGACTTTATCGTAATAACATGCCAGTCAAGGTTCATTGGAAAGATTCCAACAGAAGTTGAAAAATATGAGACGGTTATACTGTTTTGACATTGAGAAAGAATCAGACGTAAGCATAATTCTGGTATAATTTACAGAAAGGGAATCTGTAAAAGAGCCTCTTGGTTTCATCCATCTGAGTTAGTTGTTGACCATACAATTCATTGACCATTCAAATCTCTAAAAGAGAATTTCCTGTGGAGTTATGAAACTTAGTTAATGTGCTTCTGTCTGAATACTTTTTTCCCTAATGTTTTCATTGTATTTTTTTAAAACTAAATTGCAAGATCAAATCTGAAAATGTCATATAGCAAGATAAATGAAAGGTATGATGAGAATGCTAAAGAAACCCGATTTTGTCCTTGAGATAATGTTCTTGCTCTACCGCCTATACCTTGCAACCAATTACTGGCGAGATGTAATGGTTTGCTATGTATAGGTATAGCTCAATACACTGTATTGATATATATCCAACGCAAACTTTTTAGCTTGAAATATTGCAAAATAAAAGACAATTCACGTTGGGTTTTAATCAAAACTATTCATAAAATTAAGATGTGTTTCGATTATATAATTAACTATTAGTTATCAGTTAGTAATTTTCTCTTAATAATACTAAAATTAAATTAGGTTTCAACTTTCCTTGTCTCAAAATCTAGCAATATGTTTAACAGACCTACCCGAATATTAGCTAATTTGTGGATTGAAAATATTTAAAGGAATATATCAACATTGAATACATATAATCCTGGTATTAATATTAGCATGCTCGACAATTTCCAGACATCATAGAGTTTGACGAGCAGAACGAAGCACTGAAGACGGCTGGATACTTATTTCTATACTGGAAGGACGAATATCTGGCATGGAACCCTTCGGACTTCGGAGGCGTCGAAATTATCTTTGTGGTAACAATTAAGCGAATTTCTGATTAAAAGATAAGAATGATAAATAATTACTCGTCTGAAAACAAAGGGCGACATGCAGCGCTTGAGTTTTTTCTTAGCTTGTGCTTAAAAACTTCAAAAACTTTCACCATGAACTCTAGTTACGGGGCACAATTGTGCATAGCCTCCAGACCGGATGGACCGATATCAGATCGTGACAATACATACAATCCTAATTTCTGCTATCTTATATCCCCTGTCTACTGGAAACGACTCTTAGCGCTGACAATACATATAATCCGATCTTTCTGCTACCTCATAGCCCCTCTCTACTTGACACTCATAAACAGACGCTCATATATTCTGTTATTTTAACCCATGAGCATCCAAAGCATACACTGCACTATTTTTCTAAATAAATAATTTCTATTTTCATTAAATTGAACACTATCACCAACAGTACGATAGAAACTACAGGGATAATCCCAGTATTAATCAACAAAGACACTAACGAAAGAGATAAACAACACTGTTTAACATGAGTGGTTTGAATATTATTTTATCTTTTTTTCTAGAAGTTTCTTTCTGTTAATCGAACCACATATATTGTGTGCGCCAACTTAATTAGTGAATGTAAGGAATCATTGTGGACACACTATTTTGCAGCCTCAAGACGACATTTGGAAACCGGATGTAACTCTGGCAAATTCGTTCAAGACCTTCACTGGGCTTGGTTCATCTTTCCTGAACGTTCGTCTTTTGTTCGATGGCACGATATTTTGGTACCCATTTCAGGTAATCATTTAGAAATAAGCATGCATTTCATTTGGCATACTTTAAATTTACCCGCGTTTCTAGAGATATAAGCATACAAGCACCTTCTTCTATTTCAAATGTCGCATCAAATATTTGCTCGCACCTCTTTATTGAAAATAATGTTCATTAACTCTCAATGTGTTTTGTAGTGTTAGTTTAATAAATTAGCTTCATTGTTAAATACATATCAAGGATACACCCATACATTAAACAAACCATTCGGTAAGATAATAGAAGCTTAAAATGTATTGTAATAATAATCATTAACTTACTTTCTATAGGTCCTGGAATCGACATGTTCAGTGGATATTACGTATTTCCCATTTGATATCCAAAGTTGTGATCTTAAATTTACTGCATGGAGTTATGAAAAAGACGACGTAGACCTCAACCTCGGATCCAATGGAATATCTTTAAAAGATTATACTCCAAACAATCAATGGGATGTCGTCAGTACCTCTAGCAACGAAATCAATACTGGCGAATCTGCAGTCAACTTTACCATTAAGATGAAGAGAAAACCAAACTTCTACATCTTGAACATTGTTGCACCAGTTATTTTGTTGTCACTGCTGAATGCTTTTACCTTCGTTCTACCAGTTGCATCGGGTGAAAGGGCCGGTTACTCCGTAACTGTATTTCTGTCGCTTGCGGTGTTTTTGACCATTGTTGCCTCAGAAATGCCGAATAATTCTGAAAACACCTCGATCTTTTCAGTATATTTGATGACGATGACAACCTTTAGCACCCTGATCGTGATGCTAACACTGGTTGAAGTACGTCTCTCCATCCGAACCATTCCCGATCAACCTATAAACAAGTTCTATCAAGTGCTGTACAAGCTCTCGCTGCTCCTTCAGTGCAACGGTTGCAGGACACGTGACAAAGTCGTCCCTTTACAGAACAAAGATGAAAACCCAAAAGATGATACTGATGTTGATGAAAATGTTTACGATTTACCAGCCAACTGGCATGATGTGTTAGATTCAATTGATTTTCTTCTGTTTTGGTTCTTCGTAATTGTCACAGTTATTGTCACAACCGCGTGCATGCTTGCAGCCAGGAATGGTGGCATTAAGTGAATTTGTCGCATAAGATTTCAGTGTTTTGTTTTATTATTCATAATATTTTATTATCGAATTCAAGACAGAAACGTGAAATGTTATTTGTGGGCAATACCCTAACTACCCATCCCAGGTTTCATCAAATACTAAAGCAAAACCAACGTTACCGTTTTACATCCTAGCATGGTTAGAAATCGTATATGTTTTACTCTATTGAAAACGTATTCTCATATAAATGATCTACTGGTCAATCGTGTGAAAACAGTTTTGGGGCAAAAAATGTATACAGTATTAACTCGAAATGTTTTAAGTACTTTTCAAGTTTTTTTATACGTATTAAATGTCCTGATAAATCATACATTATTTGCTAAATTAATCTAGGCTAATCAAAATATAACGCTAAAATGACGCTTTCAATATTAAAATAAGCTTTTTCAACAGCGACAACATTAATGACGACACCTGTGTAATGAGCGTAACGTACATTTTAGAGCAATAAAACGCGTTCTTTATTTAAGCAGTATGTTTGGAACACTCCTGATAATACAAAACCAAACATTATCAGAGGTATCTTATATATATTGCAATCATAGGAATATGATATTTAATAGAAACATATTGATATGGAGCAAGTGTCCGTTGTATACTATCATTTGGTCCAAAAACAATGTCAGTTTCGAAATACAGGTGTAAAGACAAGGTCAGTTTCGAAATACAGGTGTAAAAACAATGTCAGTTTCGAAATACAGGCGTAAAAACAATGTCAGTTTCGAAATACAGGCTTAAAAACAATGTCAGTTTCGAAATACAGGCGTAAAAACAATGTCAGTTTCGAAATACAGGTGTAAAAACAATGTCAGTTTCGAAATACAGGTGTTTAAACAATATCAGTTTCGAAATACAGGTGTAAAAACAATGTCAGTTTCGAAATACAGGTGTAAAAACAATGTCAGTTTCGAAATACAGGTGTAAAAAGCGCAAATGTCAAGTTAACTCACGCATTTTATTTTTCAGAAAAAAGGTAATTATATTACGATGTTTTTAATACATAAAGATATCTTTATTTCTTGCTTTCAAAGAAGATTTATAAATCATGATTGCAATATGTATTAAATCTCATTTTAGATGTTCTTATTGTTCTAGAACAGCTTCGCAAGCATAACGCGGATAATTTAACGCATGGAGGTACATCGGTGTGGAAGGATAATGCTATGCGCATGACAAATGAAACAAACTTACCATTACTCAGTTTCGGACAACGAGTGCTTGTATTCGATATTAGTCTTAAATGGATCTAAGAACCATGAAGCTAATCGGATTACTTGATATTATTTACTGACCAATAGTGAATGCAGTCAATGATGTATGGCCATAAGATCTACTTTAGTCGAATATTGAATACCAATCTAGGCCTGTCTCCACAGTTTCAATTGTATTACAATTCAAACTAGACCTCAATCTATATGTTGTTCAGGACCTGTATATCGACCATCCCTCAAAGTAATTCCAAACAAGTATCAGAACTAATTTTTAAACTATGGACGCGTTAAGTCAACTTCCAACTGTCCACTGTATGTTATCAATGTTATGTTATTTAACATGTATACAAAAAAACTATGAAATTTCAAAGTAGTATAGGGAGCTTCATAATTAGGACAACATGTAAGTGATATCAAAGGTTAAAGAATAACACTAGTTGGAAATGGTTCGAACTTAAATATGTAGTAAGAAGTTGTTAGAAAGAATCATTAGTAACTACGTACATTGATGATTTTATAAGTTAAGTATAAGTGTCGTTGAGAATTAACTGCTGCTTCTGGAACAGTAATATGCCAGATATTTTCTAATGCTATTTTCAAATTACGTGTGTTATAAACCCTAAAACTAAATATCGGTCAAAACAGTAGCGGCCGGGCGAACGAACAAACTGAATTATACTTACAATTAGCACAAAATCTCGCCGAAGTTCACTTGATGCTACGTCTACACCACATTAAGAGGGTCAGAAAACAAATAATAAACACGATACACATACTCCATGTTTATTTCCACAGTTTAAGTAAAATCAAAACAAAGGCATATCACCAAAAAAGGCATCTTATAGCATGTTACTGATGTTACAGATACCCCAATACCAAGGCTCAAATCTAGACAAAATATCACTGCAGGCCGTTTTTACACGTATACACAGACATAATCAAACACTGATTGAAACAATGTTTTAAATATGTAAGCGTTTTATTCAAAACGTGATCATCGAGTAGAAAACAATAAACATATCAATCAATACACACTATGACATTCTTGTAAACAGAGATCAAGACGAACCTGTTTTGTGTGAGCAACACATGTTTCCACTGCCGACAAATCGTGAAATATTTGCACCCATTGTAGTTATACATTTTTTATATGTACGATATATATATATATATATATATATATATATATATATATATATATATATATATATATATATATATATATATATATATATATCAAATAGAACATTTACAAGATTGCTTATTACAGAAATAAATAATGTGTACATTTATGTATTTCGTAGCACTGGTGTCGATTACTGACGAAAACCATCAGAATCATGCAAATCGCAACATCAGTAAAGGTATACAATTTTTAGAATTTGTCAATTGTTACTTTTATCGACAACAGTATTTTTTCACTATGTATACTTGAACACATACTTGTCGAAGACTGACAACAGCGATACACTAATAGGACTCAATTTAAAACAGCGAGCGCAAGTTTTTTTTCATTATCACCATATTTACTATTTAATATTTAAATTAGCAGGAACGTTCAGGCGATGTTAAGTTACAAAAGAGTGCATGTCTTAGATCTGGCCGCTTTGTCTGTTCTTGCTCTTTTTGTGGATGCATTTTGCGAATCCTGTAATGAAAAAAGGAATTAATTGAAGAAACTATTTAAGATATTTCGTTGTACAGTTATTATTTCGAATTCTTTTACAAAATATATGTACATTATAATACTACCGTTGATTTGAAATATATTTCTCATAGGTCCCTTTCAAAAAAAGAGAGTTACGTACGATTTGAGCCTTGAGTCAGGTTTTTAGTCTGTTCGTTAACATGGGCTAAGGTATTCTCGAGATAACACTTTCTTTAAACGAAATGGATGTATAATAGGATATTCTGTCAGATAGTAATAGGGAAAAATCTAATGATTGAATATGTAGCTTCTCCCGTGGTTGTGTCTCGTTTTAAAATAATGACAATAAACCAAAACATTAAACTCGAACTTGTCTTGAAACCCGATTTTGTGACAAAGTGGGTCAATCAACTCAAAATCAAAAGGAAACGGTTAATATGTGCAAATCATTCAGCGTACTCTTTATAATAGTTTCGGCCTAAAGCCCTTTCTCAAATTACTAACAAAAAGTATGATATATAGTTTCCGAATTGACAGTGTAGCCATGTGAAACATGTAGATCAGAAATGCTCTCTTGTTTAGTATTTTGAAAAAAAAACGCCAATAGGTCAAGACGTTAATAAAGTGTACGCCATTTGTATGCAAGAAATTCTAGCTTCTTATAATATCTTTCTTGATTGAAAACGTTCCACTCGAACTTTAACACTTTTGCTTCCCAGTCCAGGAACCGTTGGTATTTTAATTGAAACCATGCTTTTCATTGAAACCAAATTTACTGTAAAGATAGATATGAAATCTAGAAAACGTACAAAAATGCTTGCGCTTATCTCATGGAACCGAAATATATGTGGTTTAAATGTATATTGAAGTCAGGGTTTCTTCCAAGTAAAGCTTGGTGTGAAATGGTGCATATTGGTGTATTTCTTTTTTTTCCCATTTTGACAGTAGGAAAACAATAACTTATTAAGTGACTAGAAGACTGATTGGTCTGACCTTGAGTCTTTTGGCCGTTACATCTTTGTTGTTGCTGCTCCTCTCTGAGTGCAAGCTATTGTCAGTCTTGGACGCGTACAGGCGAGCTCTCATCTCCTCCGTTTTACCTTTACAAATAACATAATTGACACTGCAATCAATTTATTTAAAAACATATTGCCGTTGTCAGAACTTATTTTGTGTTCAGTCGTTTTGAAGCATAATAAGTGTTCCGTTTCCAATACATTATATTTTAATTATTTAAATTTTAGAACAATAATTATACGAATGTATGTCCTGTCTTTAAAAAACTGATAGCATGCATTCTGTTTTAATTGAACAATGGAATAATAAAAATTAATGCAATGTTCTGGTACGATTATTACTTTCGTTTTTAGATTTGTAACAACATTACGCTCAATCACCATTATAAATAGTGTTATCATCATTGTTACTCGGGATGTTTTAGCTATTATCTTAGAAAATAGACGACTTAAGATGTTAAGAAATTTCAAATAAACTTTAATATCATCATTATCATCATGAATCAAAAACTCCTTCAGAACAGTGGACAATGGCCACTTAACACACACTTAAAAACACACCACCCGTTTACGTCAGTCCGACTCACTTGCTGTCTGATCAACTTGTTGTGTAACCAACTTGCTATCTGACCTCCTTGCTGTTTGACTATCTTGCTGTCTGACCATCTTGCGGCCTGACTCACATGCTGTCTGGCCAACTTACTGTCTGACCAAATTGCTCTATGATCACTCCTTTATACCATATTCAATCTTCTATTCCGCGATATTGCATTTATGTTCAGCTATATGTAAACGGTCTCAGTCAATAATTTCTATTGTTTCTTTGCTTTTATTTAAGAACATTTAATCCCACACATGTATATACATATCGTTACTTCAAAACACCTTGAATATGCAGCTCAGCCAGTTCCTGCCACTGTTGGCGGTTTCTTGTCAAACCCGTTTGCAATGGCTTCAGCCCCTCGTTCACCAACACAAGCATCTGTACAAACGACACAAACACAATGCATGCCACAAAACAACAACACATTTCTAGCTGTGCAAGCAGAATACCTTACAATAGTATTTATGCTTTGTATAAGGTGATTAGTTGGTAAAACTGGTGTTGAGTTTGTAAATAATCGATTCTCCATTGCTGTTAGTTCTAAAGACAGACGTCAACGAATCAAATGTGAAACTGTTATAAAAGTAAATATGAATTCGATGAACACAGATGTATATGTATAATCAATAGTATATATATTAGCCACGAAAACCTTCCAAACGAGGGGGAATCTAGCTTATCACCGTCAAATGTATATCAGAAAGACTGTATCCTGAAAGGTTACTAAAATGTGCAAGAATCGTGGTAAAAACGCATGTACACGTGAAGAAGCGTGAATTGGATCCTAACTCATCATAAGCTATATCAGTTCTCTTAAATGTCAAAATATTGAGTAAAAAACAAATCATCGTTTGTTTGCCTACATTACGGCCAGTTGAATAATATCGCAGCATTTTTTCTGAAGTATTATAGTATTATATTATATTTAAAGGTTCTTATATACTCTGGTAGTAAACAGTAGAATTCTGAGAAATGTTGAGTTTACCACCTTCTGCAAGAGCGTATGAAAACAGGTTTTGTTAAAGTATGTGTGCGTTTAGAATTTGTATTACGGACATGAATGCATCTTGTTTACATTATATGTATATTTATCATATACAACCCAAAAAACACGTAATTAAATGGGCTGCATGTTCTGGTTTGATGATATGTCCCAGATAAAGTCTGACCGTGTTACTATAACTACATTTGACCACAGCTTTATTTCAGGACTCTTAACAGCTTTGTCAGTAATCAACCTTCATTAGAAAGTGCGCTAAACTCTAAAACTGCTAAATGGTAATGACTCAGTAGTGTTGCTCTCCCGTATACTAGTTAACATTAATTGTTTTAAGTAGCGTCCCAACGTCAGACGTACACAGTGATAGGATCATGAATTTTAATATACATGTATTTGATTGATGACCGTAGGAATTTCAGCGAACTCTTCTTTTATAATGCATTATAATGGTTTCATGACCGAAGGAGGTATAATAATGGTGCCATGTCGGTAAGAAGTACACAATGATACATTTATAGTACGTATAATGAATAACATCATGTCCTTAGGGAGTGCACATTGTTACTCTTGTATAATGTATACTTCTGCTTTAATGAACACCGTGTTACATTCATATAATCTATAACAATGATGTGATGACCGAAATACAAAGTGCTAAGCTAATATAATGTATAAACATGGTGTGATGATCGAGTGAAATACAGAGTGCTAAGCTTAAAAAATGTATAAAAATGGTGTGATAATCGTGAGAAATACAATGTAACGCTTGTATGCAAATGTCTGATGACCGTAGAAAGTACACAGTGCTACACATGTAATATATAATAATTATGTGATGATCAAAGTACAATACGCTACTATAATATAACAATGTACAAATATGATATAATGACTATTGGAAGTACACAGTATGACTTATATGATCATTTTGAATAAGGTTTAAAGTGATTATGGGGCTAAAGGTCTTACATGTACTAGCATGCTTGCCTACTATCACCAGGCAGAAAAAAGCCGACAAGAGAAAAAACATGACAACGAGTGCGGTACACGCTTACAAGAATGCCAAAGCCAAGGAGGATCGCATTTATTCCAATGAGAAAGTTTATGAACCCGCTGGTTCAGAGATTGTAGGGGAATCACTTCGGGCGGCGAGGTCATTCCAATTTTTACGATTCTTCAGGCATCCCTCGTACATTGGACTTAGAGTAGGAAACAGCCCAGAGAACATCTTTGGATCAAAATATAATTAAAGAACTATAAGTTTGGAGCTCACAAAGACTGCTTAAATGGGTCGAAATATAATGAGAAAACTCTAAGTCATCAGACAGAAACATTAAGAAACGAATTAAGTTTACAATCGAGGTCAACAGATTTAACCTACCCAACCATTATTGTATTATTGTACTTATCAGGTTGAACCTTAGAACTTTTAGTTCATTCGCAATCCAATTAGTCACTGACTACTTTAATTTTGTGTACCTTATGGTTTCATAAAAATGACAACAATATATCAAATCGTATTTATGAACATTAAGGCACAACTTAATGGTTCCGATAGATTTTGTTATGGCAGTAAGGATGTTGTAATATTGCATTTTGTGATACTATTAAAGTTCCAAAAATATCATTAGAAAGTAACACGATTTTAAAAGTTTGGTACACATATTCTAATGACTTTTTCTGATGCCCTATATCAAGTCGAATTTGGCTCGTTAACACGTATTCGCTGAAACAGCGAAACTGTAGAGACAGGTGCAATATCATACCGAAAACGAGACGTGATACATAAGAAAGCGTCATGTCGTGATATATTTGTTGTTTTATGCCTCCTTTCATTTATCTCATGGTTAAACGCACTGTTTCTCTTTACGACCAACGGAATTATACCATTTTTGTTCCGCAAATGACATCACCATTGTTTTACTGCATAGAATATAACACGAATCAACAGTTGAATTATTTCGGAATAGTTCCTTGAGGAAAAACAGTAGCTATAGATATATTAGTATCGAAAAAAAAATAAGCATAAAGGCCGCACTTGATACACAGCATCAGAAACCAAGTACCACCTTACGGATTATTAAGTACGACTGATTGTTTGTTCATGGTTGGATTTGGAATAAAATGACAGGCATATACTTTAACCGTTTTGTTGTACCAGAAACAATCCAATCAATTGATAAGCCATGTATTGCTAATTGTAACAAGAATAATTACCTCATAAACTGGTGTACAAATGTCATCTATGAATCCAACCTGCATCTTCGGCAACTCGTCTTTCTTGTCACGGTCCATCATAGCCTGAACAAAGATATCCGTATGTGTATCAAAATATCAAAATATTCCGTTTTATGTAATAATTATGAGGGTCCAATTGAGTAAACAGTTTATAATTGCTATGCCTCATTAGCAAACCATTTATTGCTATTAATAAATTTGTGCAGTGATCTTTACGCTGTGTTTAATTTGATCGATCAATAAAAATACTTGCTTAATTTTCTCTTTTTTCGATAACGTATCTGACCCCTAGAGCTCATTTTTGCTGATGAGTTGTTTGAATTTTATAACACGAAACGTCATTGACAACCGAATGCAAATATAAAGCAACTGGAATTCACCCAGTACTAGCTTAATGACATCATGAACATATCACGGGTTGAAAACTCGAGAATTTTAAGCCCCATTAAACAAAGGGGTTGAATTGACAACTCAATGTGGCTACACTAACTGAACACAACCTAAACATATTAACACAAAAACTACTGCAGGTCATGACAGGTAGAAGTACAAGCACTCCATTTAATATTTGTTTTGCTTAGATTGGTCCTCAATTTAGAGAAACTTATTAACGAATAACCGAAACAAAACCTTACAACTTTTGATAGTTAGGTATTATCCATGAAGAGAAAGTTAACATATTTCAGTTATTTTACGCCATAAATCATATAACTCGCAGAATACAACTAGTTGTAAAGGACAACTTACAATAGGTGTTTCACCAAGTTGCGATTTCTCTACATCTCCTTGCTCAAAGAACTCGTTGGCCACCAGCTGAGCGACCTCACGTTGTACTTCCCAGGGTTTGGTGATAGCGGCGACATCGCAGGCCGTCATCATCATAGCTCTGTGGTTATAAAACATGGGATATTCTTGATATATAATGAAGCACTTAGTGGGTTTGGATGTATTTCAAAATGCTACGCTATATTAGAAATACTGTGTTTACAAATATATAAGTAATACTCATGAAGACCAGTTTCAATATGGCCTATTTATAAGAAAGGGCTTTAGCGAATAAAATAACCGAAAATCGCATTCAACAACCAACAAGTTTGCAGTCGAGTAGCGTATAACTATACTTAAGCACCTCGGATAAATGTTTAGTACAAAACCAGAGTTCAGTAAACGGTAAAAGTCGCTCAAGTTAATTAACTGTTTTATTTCTCTGATACAAGCAGCGCGTTTCTGCAAACAGGGAACTACATGGCAATAGTTAGCCGCAAACACCTGTAGTTTGCCTTAACTGAACTCAGGCCCGAAAACTCACGTGAGAAGTTGCCTATCATCCTGGTTCTGGAAATCTGTTTTCCCGCTGTCCACTATGTTTTTAAATTCTCCACGTTTTCTAAAGAAAAAAGGAAATCACTGGCTAAAATTCTCTTTTGCTGGAGTCCCATGTGAACGCGTTGCTTTCCGCATTTTCAGTCCACCTCCGCGGGCGCATTTATTATGTGAAAATGCGAACCGTTTAGATATGTAACGTCCATTCACATGCATTAAACAATTAACAACATTAATTACTTTTTATGAAATATTATGAGTCTCAAACAGAAACATATTTAAGTTAATTGGCGTAAAAGACATGTTCTTAACATTTCTACCAGATATGTAAGCACCAAAATCATACCTAAAATACAGGGCTAGATCGGTTGACAATATACAGAATTCCAACAATTTAATTGCTTCCCGATACTGATCTGGTTCCAAAGACTGGAAAATGTTATTGCCCTGAAATAATACGGCATGTATTATGTAATGTTCGCCAAGAATATGTTCGGCGGTATTTATATTTGCGAAGCGTTTACGTACGTTATAAGGTCTGAGCTGTTCGTAGACGACTGCAAATAAAAATCATGTTGTGCATATAATTTTTAATTATGAGCCATTAATAACATGAACTGATCTAAATTACTTGATTTTCATGTGAATTTAACACAAAGCCAATATTTCAGTTGAGTAAAGGTTAAAACAGTTTCTAAGGACCCCAAATTTGACATTTAAATGGTAAATGTTATAACTACAATCCATTATTTACCTCGCTGTTTAATATCATAATGCTGTGGTCGAAGTGGTGATGTTCCATCGTAGATGTGCCGTAAAGCATTGCCAATGGTGATACAACTCTGAAAGATAGACTTATACATAGAGAACACGTCTTTTAACAAAACCTCTAGAAAAAAAACACATACTCAATGGTATAGAGAACACATTTTTAAACGAATTCTAGAAAAAAACACTTTAGAAATATATAAGAAACAAATTAATCAATATTACATTTTTAGCTTAGTTTTTAACTAAATCAAATTCTTGTTATTAAAGTCGTTGATGTTGAAGTTGAAATGATGTTTGAAATTATTAACTTCAAAAATATGGAATTATGACGATTTAAGATTTTTTTCAGGTGAGTAAATGCTTGAATATTCACTTCAGGTGCTTTCAAATACGGGGTTGGAGCACACGTACTTTGTCTGGAATGCATTGTTCGTCCCCCGGTGATCGAGATCGTGACATAAACAGGCAACAAGCTTCGCAAATACCTCCAGATCCGTGAACATGTTCAGCAGGTTGCCAGTCTGAAGTGGAAGCAGCAGGATAAAGTGATTTATAACTAAAATTAAACCATTTAAGTAAAGTGAGTATATGAACACAATTAACAGAATGTGTTTCACATTTAGTAGAGCATATGTGTATGTAGATTGTGTAAATATATCATGTGTGTTTCTATGTTTTCGATAATCTTAGTCCGTGATGTACGTGTCCTAACTTGGTTCTGAAATAAAATAAACCGATGTTACGATATAAAGATATTAAACAATACTCGTTTGTTTGTGTTTGTTATTTTTAACCAAAGTCACTTGCAAGTTAAAGTACATACTACGAGTGGATTCTATTCCTATTTCAAACACACCATTCGCAATAAACAAGTATATTTATTAAGTGAAAATTTTGCCTCAAAAATATTAAAAGAAGATCAACTACTCAGTATGGAAATATAAATACAGCAATAGCATTTATCGATCATTTCACAATATAATGGGAAATAATGTTAAGTACCAATTCAGTCATACTATTAATGAATAGTTTCCCCGTAACTAAATTTAACACGCTGGGGACTCGTTGTGTAGAAAATAAATGTGTATTAATTAAACTCAAGTATCAATCAACTATCATTCTAGAACTTACAAATAGCATAGTGAACATGCTTTGGGTGACATTGAACGCATGTCGCCAGTTGTGGTAGGCCACTGGGCGGTAGTTCTTCTTAACACTCAACGTCCAACGACAGATTACCTACCGATAGAGGTAAAGCGTTAGCTATCTTATTTTCGATGTTGCGAGACGAAGCATTAAGTATTCAAATTTTGGATTTTGAGAGACGAGACATATTATCATATGGTATTCGATAGGCGAATATATTCATTTCTCCCACCACAGATAAGTAGATCCAATAATTTAACCATGCGAGAAATTCTTATCTTGCCCACGGGCGAAGATTAAATGACCTTACGCTCGGGTCGGAATGAACCTTTCTTACACTCTCGGCCATGGAAGATACTTATAATTTTAGCTTTTGACAAAGAAGCATTATACATTCGTTTTGCCAAGAAATTATTCGTGGTTTGTAACATCCGTCGTTCGTTGCTTCCCTTTGTTTTGGTAATGCCGATGGTTATACACTTATATATTTCATAATGACTTGTGGGTAATTCAAGTGATTTAAGTAGTCTCTTTGATTAAAAATAGATAGGAGAAATATAAATAACATCTTTAAAGCAGGATCAATACGGCGTTTCAGTTAAACCGTTGATTGATTTCATCATCATTTTAGACGCTTATTGAACGTCAGATTTTATAGGAAAGTCAGTGTTTTAAAAAAGAGAAAACAATAATCCAGGAAACCTAATTATCAGAAAGTTTGGTAATGTTTTTAGTTTTGGAAATATGATTTCATTAATCTTTGTTAGTCGAGTTATTTAAGGGTCTAATGGTTATTTAACAAATATAGAAATCATTTGCCAGTTTGTTAACCGGATGATAGATGATTCTCTTCGGATAGTGTTAAAAAAGGGCTCTTACTCAGATATATAAGACGGGATTTTACTAAGTGTAGCAGGTATGGCGGATATTTGGTCTATTGGTGACACACTAAACAATCAATGAAGGGATCGCAATTTCGACTCCCCACCGAACCACTAAAATACTAAATGTCTTCCAGGAGGGATATGTTATACACTGATGCACGTTAGTGAACCACGTAGCTTTAGCCAGGATTACATCTTGTCTCAGCACTACACTCAAAACACCTAATATGACTAACAATTTTATCGCAGCTTTCGCTGAGGCTTAAGGGCTGGTGAAAAGATACCACTGCTGTTAACTAGACTAGGTCGCAGTGATGCTTCATGTCGTTTAACTGTTGTATTACTGTTTGGTGCAGTTATGATGAGGGTCATCAGAAATAAGTGTTTGAAACGAAGCATTTAATGATATTAGACTGAAAGTTGAACTAGAGGGCCATGATGGCCCTCTATCACTCACCTGTAACACGGTCTAAACATATTTGCGCTCTCTGGTCTAGTTTTTGACCCAAGATGATCCATATTCGAACTTGAGCTAGAAATCATCGAGACAAATTTCAAGGATATTTGGGATGTAAAATTTGACCTCTAGAGTGTTAACAAGGTTTTTCCATATTTGGGCTATGTGACATAGTTTTTTACCCCAGATGACCCATATTCGAACTTGAGCTAGAAATCAACAAAAAAACTTTCTGACAAATTTACAGGATGTTTTGACTGAAACAAAAGCCTCTAGAGTGTTAACAAGATATTTCTATTTCGGGGTCATGTGGCCTAGTTTTTCATCCCAGATGACCCATATTCGAACTCGTCCGAGTAATTACTGGTATAGACATCATGACCAAGTTTCGTGGCAATCGAGGCAAAATGTGACCACTAGAGTGTTAACAAACTAAGTGTGGATGGACAACGGACGACAGACGACGGACGACGGACATTCATCGATCCTAATTGCTCACCCGCAGCTTACAGGCTAAGGTGAGCTTAAAAGATGTAGTTACGATAGACCCATACAGTTTTTTGGACTAGGGCACTTGTGGCCTAGTTCATAGCCATAAACGCGATACCAGCATTCTCAAGCCGCATCTGGGGGTTCACTGACGTAATGTATTCATACGCTGTATTTTGATTGGATTGCGGTTAGCGAATTTGAATAATCAAAGTAGTACCAGAACTGATTACAATGAAAACATCCAATAAAAATAGTTCTCCTAACAATTCAAGCTAACTGTATGTTCTTTTAATGAAGCACAATAAATTCATACGTAGCGAGTGAGTTAATCGGGTTAACTACATGAATGTTCTTGCATACGGTCAGATTATATGCAATAAGAAAATGAACATATTGGAAAAGTACGCATCGAATTTTTTCCGTTCAAGGCTCTGTATTGATAGACTGGTACCCTCTTTCTTTTTTATCCGAAATGAAACCAGTATCAGCTAACCGCGGTGCCCGTCGCGCATTCGAAATGTCTTGTGAATTCATACGTAAAGCGAATAAAGCGTGCGGTCTAAGTAGAAAACAATCAGGAAAGTTGGTTTAAAAAAGTATTGTTATCCTTTCTATAGAATGGTGGTATTCCGAAGTCGGTCCCTGTTCTTTTTTTCGACATAAATTGCATGTTTCCGTGATATTTTCTTTTCGATACAAAGTTTTTTTAACTAATCATCGCATGCCACTTCGCACTTTTTTAAATACAACATGATTTTTGGTATTTATTGTTCAAATACTATTAATGTTAACTAAAAACCATATGCCGCGTACCTGTATAACTTTATATTTTTTAGGAAAAGTAAATCAGGGTACCAGTCTACTTATTGACCTCAAAATGTACTCTGATCAGAGCGTCCGAATGATTCAGACATGTATGTTATCACTACTTGCGGATGCTGATGATGTGAATTTCATAGTGTTTTATTGAGGAAATTAAGCCGACATTGAATGATTACTACCATCTAACGGATTTATTTTCATCTTACCGTGGGTAGCATTTTTAATTTAACACGTAAATTTTCAAGCAATACAAGTTCGTTTGAAAAAATCATGTAATTTCAATTTCGCAAAATGGAGATAAAAATGGAGATAAAAAATATCAAATATGCGCATACTTATTTATAAAGTTTCATTCTAAATGAGGCCAAATGTATGAATATGTGCATGATTGAAGGTGATTGTTTACCTATGTGCATAAAAAAGTCTTGGAGCCACTCTCAGTGTAAGTACATAATTACTTTATACATTTTGTTCAATGATATGGTGATAAGCAATCGCCATTGTTAAAACAATCTTGCATGCTCAATTTTGATTTCCTCTCTTATAATGCACCAGTCAATTGTTACCACGGCCCCCTCGGGGATATACCGATGGGAAAAGAGCTGTGTTTTTACCTTTCAGGTGTCCTCGTAGCTATTATATAAAAGAACTTCAGCGAACATATTATATATTACTTTCTTGGACGTGTTGTAAACATCAAAAAAATAAATATCAACATTAAAGTTATGGAAGCCAGAACTAGTGTCCTCGCAATGCCGGATGATTGCGGTGGTTTTGTCTTCCCTCAAAATATATCAGGGAATTGCTCTTACCTTAGATCCCCTGGGTGCGTGGACGTTATTCACGGGATTTTACCACCAGTTCGTTATCCCAGGGCAGGGATTTTACCGGGGATTGGCTGGTGTTACTCGGCTTCGTTCATTTTTCTAAACTTTCTCTCAGTAATGAGGAATAAATTTCATTCACTTCAGTTGTTTTCTAAGTTTATGAAAATAAGAACAATTGAAACAATTCATTAACTACTGTTGATCAGTGCAGATTGTGGGAGATCATGGTTGATTTCAATGAACCACCAATAAGCCCTGCCAAAATTGGATACTGATTGGTCAGTCAGGTGCTTTTGGTAGGCATTATTAGCATGAATGTTCATTTTAACCATCATTTATGAATGTTTACAAAATCATTGAATATTGAAATAACAAGCAAACTGTTAGTTTGAATGATGAAAGCCATGAAATATCCCTTGGGGGGGGGCGTGGTTACAATTGACTGGTGCATACTTTACAAGTTCTTTTTCTGAAGACGCTTTGTGGTCACTTTTTGTTTTCTAGCAAGAATGAAAATCAAAAATGTATTCCAAAAGAGACCAGTTTTTCAGCTTGTGTAAATAAGTAAATAATGAGAAAATTGTTAAGTAAAACTATTTATTGTTTATCAGGAAAATGTTGAAATCTAAAGTTTAGGCCTATAGTGATCATGCTTGATTGCTATGTTATTGGCACTTATTGCAATATGTTTTATTCATTGCAATATTTATGTAAAACATTTATGTAATTATTATGTTGACTTAAGTTTGAAGATAAGAACTAATGGTATAGGTGATGTGAGAATGATCTTGTAAGTCTTTAAAACCACTTTTGGCATTGTGAGTTTTTTTGCTCCAGTCTTGTTCAGTTTAGCTTTTAAAGATTTTCAAAGTATCTGCAAAACAAGTCCAGCTGTCTAGAAAGACTATGTCAAACCCTGACCAGATATAGTTTCTTGTCTTTTCAAATTACCAACTTGGCAATGGTTTTATCATAACATAGGATATTGGTTTTAAAGAACATGTTAGTGTTTTTGTATGTGGAATGAAATATCATAAGTGGCACTAAATTGAACATAATTTATAGTTCTCATTGATATTACACATAGCCCCAAGTACATGTTGATCTAAGATTTAAGGCTTGGATGGAGTCAGGGCAAGAAAAATGCATGTTAATACATTGTACTCTCCAACGCAAGAACTGTTTATTCAAGTAAATAAAGCAATCCCCATACCAAGGAACTGCAGTATTGCTTAACCAGCTTAATTGACATTATGAGTTGGAGTTCAAATTGCTGCAATTAAAGGCACATCTAGTTTACAGAATTATTCAAACTCTGATTTAGCAACCTTAATATAGTTATATGAACTACTTTTGCGAAATGAAAGTTTTTTTAGATTTACAAGGATGGGTGAAAAGTATTTGCCAAATGTACTGCAACACCTGATACCTGTTGCCTAGGAATCCAACAAATTCTTGGCACTTCAAATGTTACAGTACTATTCAATTTGGAGTGCCTGAAAAGAAAGCTTTTTGATTCTACATTCAACATCTTCTTTCTGTATGACATATTGGACCAGGAGAATCATGAACCTACAACCTTTTGCATCTATTGAGGTAGGGAGCGTTCAGGACAGTGACAGAGGACAATACAAGAATGGCCAACTGCTGCATTTATTGAGTTATCTAATGCATACAAATTAAGACGGAGAAAATAATTCTTAATTTTTCCAAACTAATTCCTTAAGCAACTTGTATGTAGTTGTCTTTTACAATGATTGTTCAAAGTTACAATGGCCCTGTGGGTTAAAGATGATCTGTCCACGGGGTAACATGTTTTGTACATCATAGGGTTATAAGTACTGCATTTTGATCCAGGAGGTTGTATTCAACTCAAGTAGATTTTTGCAGATTTGGATTTCACAAGGCACAAGCCGAGTAAAATCAAAATCTACAAAAAAACTACCAGAATCAAATATGACATTCGGCCATATCCGGATCAAAACGCAGTACTTATAACCCTTTTATTATATACATTACTGATTAGATCACTTATAAGCCACATCTTTGCATAATAAACTTCATTTTAAGGACGCACTCATTGCTTTAATGACGTCAATTTAATATTGCGCAACATACTTGTTATGACGTGTCGTCACAAGAGTGGTATATATGGCCATATTGCACTGGAGCGGAATATGGGTTAAAGTATTTTGTGATATGTATTGCATGTGGATTGATGATGGGTATATAATAAAGAATACAATTATGTTTGGTATTCCATTCTCACTAGCAGTGTGATTAAATGCTGACACCATGTTATAAAATTTGATGGTCAAAGTATTTAAAATACATTTCAATATTTCATACTTTAAAAAACGATATTCATCTCATCTTAGTCTACTCAACTTGCTTTGCTATGTACAAAAGTCTGCAGCAGTAATATGAATAGCATTAGACAGAAGGCAGTGCTTAGTATTTATCAACAGCACCAAGTTATCATGGTAACATGTTATGTGAATTGAATACCAAGCACAAATTAAGAGGGAGAAAACAATTCTTCACTTTTTAAATAAAAACTACTTCCTAATAGCATTGTGTAGTCTGACAATGTAGATGTATTTTACAAAGATTGTTCAAAGTACGACCCTGTTGTTAAAAGCTCCCCTGAAAAAGAGGTGACAGGTTTTCTATATAGTATATAATTACATCATTGAAAATCTTCTCTGAAACTGCAAATAACAGACCTTTGATATAAAAGGATTTGATCAAATTAAAGAGGTATGTGTGCCAACCACGTAAATTAATTTGTACATGTCTGATTGAACGACTTTGAGAAATTCAAAAGAACTATGACTTTATCTGATTTAACGTTTTAGCCCCCCCCCCCCCCACACACCCCTCACTCTACGCACACTTAACTAGATTTTTCAAATTTCCTTTGCAGCTTGCAAGCAGTTTTAGTCTAAAGTTTAAGCTAGCCCATCAAACAGTGACCCCTTGTGATGTGAGCCGATTTTGTCAATGCTTAGAACATGGTTGTCAACATTCCCCTAAATGAAGCCCTAGTCCATCAGTGCTTTCAGCACTTTGATTGAGTTATGTGAACTTGTAATTAAGTTCGGTTTAGAAACGTTATTACCAAATGCTGAGTAAAGGATGTGGTCCAGGATACCTTCTCTATATTTAAGATTGGGAATGATACCTCAGGCTGATGAATTGTTTAAGTCTGATGCAAATAACTGATAGTTGTTTTACTTTGAATGATAGCTTTTCACATACTAGTATAAAACAACCATACATTTCCTTAAACTTCAGTACAAAACCTGTTGATTTAAACAATAAAATGGTATGTCGAGTGTCTCACTTTGAAGTTAGTAACCATTAATTTTTCACGGAATCCATGTTCCATCAGAACGGAAGTAAGCGTATTTTATCTCTGAGATATTCATGATTTTTTTTCTTTCTAATGCAGGCATTGCACTGAATTCCAAAAATAAAAACTATAAATTATTTGCATTACTAAGACTTACACAAAATAACAGTCTGAAGTAGCATTCTCAATTTTAAATATAGAGGGTATAAAAACTATAAATTATGTGCATTACTAAGACTTTAACAAAATATTAGTCTGAAGTAGCTTCCTCAATCGTCAATATAAAGAGTGCATCTCTTACTACATACGGGTACTTTGCATTTAGTTATTACGTATCAAAGTACGACCCTTTTTAGAAGAAGTCTTAATCAATGTTCTATATACAGACAATATCATTAAAAAGAAATTAGACGATTATTTGTTGAACACTCTCTTAGAAAATACATTTCTAGCCTAATGATGCATCATTGGCAGTAAGGTGAACGATATCGTATAGTGTTTCTGATGTAACTAAAAACGTCTTTATACGAGTCATTAGGCATTATATCTTTAGAAAAAATGACGGCATTATTTTAGGTGACAAAAAGGTTAACACTGACAAATTGATAATTATACCTTTTCAAAAAGAACTTCTCAAAAGACAACGCGTACCAAGGACATAATTTCTACGCTGTTTAACTCGGGCAAAATTCGACCGTTGTTAAATCCGGAGATATAAACATTCTTATACACAAGCGTATTATGTCATCTGTACTAAGCTCTGTTTGAATATCTTGAACGTTTCTGATGTATGACACCGGTTAAAGTCGTTATACAACGATGTCGACGACGACGACGAAGACGACAATGACATAAAGGCCGTAATAATACATCCACTTCTTTCTTCGAAAAATAAACGAGTCTCATTGAAAAATAACAGGGATTTCTGTATTTTAGGGAGGTGTAAAATATTTGTCGACGATGGAATTTCGAATAAAGATATGAATGTTCTCGGAATAATTATGAAAAACGGTATTGCTACAGTATATGTATTACTTACATCAATTGGTATCCTGAACTTGGCCACTAGTCCGGACTCCTTGAACATACAGATGACCGACTGTAGTGTCTGATCGTCCGAGAGGATGAGATCATTGAAGTCGTAGGAGTACAGATTGAGCTCTTGTCCAGATGGTATATCCGTTTTCTAAAATGTTTTAAATGTATATCCAAATTGATTTATATCGCAACAAAACTGTACTTTTAGAAATAAAGAGTTAAAATATGAGCATATGGCTAAATGACGTAAGTTAGGAAGACGGAATGGCAGAAGAAAATGGAGAAAACAGTTTCACTTTACCGCTAATCGTTCTGTTTCCTCCTGTCCTGCAGTCGCATGAAATGACAGAACTTCCAACGCCACCGTCTGTTTCGCCATCAGTCTGCATGCATTCTCGTACATCTGGCAGTTGTGGATGCCAAGACCAGTGAAAATGGAAAATGCCTGAAAGAGGTGAAACGTGTAAGGTATTATATGACGACTTGCTTACAACGATGTACACACTCCTGTCTATTCTGAATTTATATTTATATACATTGTCAAAATTCAACTGTGGATAGATGGAAGCTTATAAGGAGTGTAAACATAATCAAGTTAATAACATGTTATTACCTTGATACCATGGCTAATATGGTGTCTTCGTTACAATAGCGTTTATTTACTACGACATACGTTAAAATAAAATAATACGTTGTGTTTTTTATCCTTGCAAAAAGGAGTTCTACTTCCTCTGCCAATGATATGGTGCCATGACATGATAACAAAACTTACATTGCGTTTTTGTTGTTTAACCGCGGTAAATGTAAGGTGGTGACGAATAATGAAACGGAAAACTCAAATTGAGCAGCAAAATATGCAATATGGCTGTTAAAAGTTTGTCATGCCAGTTTTTTTGTCTTATAAAGTCTTTAATGGAATACATCTATTGGAATAATTTAGTTATACTCATATTCAAGTATTGCTCATGGTTGCATTATTGACCAATTTTTATGCTAATTGCAATTTTAAATCAGACGCGAAATCTCATGCATAGCATTTAGACAGGACTGTTTCATACTCTATTTCTATGCAAAGCCTCTATTGATTGTTTTTGAAAGAGAAATAGCGTGACTTGAAAATACATCAATAATGTATTCTTCTCATTTGATCATTTTCATAGTTTCAGAATACAATCCTACCGTATAACTTCATACATAAAATGAATTCGTTAAGATTTAAGTGAATTGTTTAGAAAAAAGATAGTACAACGTTTAACTTAACGAGTGCATTTGGCATCGATAGCATCAGTGTGTCTTTTATTGCAACCAATACATTATTATAATACTTAAATGAAATAAACATCGCTGTTTTTAGAGATGTTACCCAATAGTGTCGCACACATTTAGCGCTTACTTGAACTCAATGACAGAAGCCTTCACAGTAGATGTGGCATCTCTGTCTTTGCAGAAAGCTTAGCAAAGCAACATACAAGTAGTTACAGAAACCATACCGGTGTCCCTGTTATCAATGAGAACGCGTTATAACTATACATCAGATCTACAATACCAATGCCAGAGCGGGTTTTAAAGACAGTTCTGCAATAAAACATATACATCTACCTTCGATGATGTCGGCAATGCTGTCACCTTAGGTAAGTTAATTGTAGATTCATTGTGTAAACTCGCATAGCTGCCAATTAAATAGCTGTATTATATCGATGTCTTCATCGCTGTATAGAAGAGTGAGTTTGAAAGAAATAATGTAAATGGTTACTTAGATTACTGTTATGTTGCCTTCGCTCTCGTTGAAAGGAGTGCCATTGAGTTTGTTTATAAGCTGGGTGACCGCCGTGATTGTTACCTCTATTATGTTGGCATCGCTCACGTAGAAGGGAGTGCCATTCAGTTTGTTATAAGCATTGTTACCGCGGTGATAGTTACCTCTATTATGTTGGCATCGCTTTCATTGAAGGGAGTGCCATTTAGTTTGTTATAAGCGTGGTTGCCGCGGTGATAGTTACCTCTATTATGTTGGCATCGCTCTCACTGAAGGGAGTGCCATTTAGTTTGTTATAAGCGTGGTTGCCGCGGTGATAGCTACCTCTATTATGTTGTCATCGCTCTCATTGAAGGGAGTGCCATTTAGTTTGTTTATAAGCTGGGTGACCGCAGTGATAGTTACCTCTATTTTGTTGGCATCGCTCTCGCTGAAGGGAGTGCCATTTAGTTTGTTTATAAGCTGGGTGACCGCCGTGATAGTTACCTCTATTATGTTGGCATCGCTCTCGTTGAAGGGATGGCCATTTAGTTTGTTTATAAGCTGGGTGATCGCGGTGATAGTTACCTCTATTATGTTGGCATCGCTCTCATTGAAGGGAGAGCCATTTTGTTTGTTTATAAGATGGGTGACCGCGGTGATAGTTACCTCTATTATGTTGGCATCGCTCTCGCTGAAGGGAGTGCCATTTAGTTTGTTTATAAGCTGGGTGACCTCCGTGATAGTTACCTCTATTATGTTGGCATCGCTCTCGTTGAAGGGAGAGCCATTTTGTTTGTTTATAAGCTGGGTGATCGCGATAATAGTTACCTCTATTATGTTGGCATCGCTCTCATTGAAGGGAGAGCCATTTTGTTTGTTTATAAGATGGGTGACTGCGGTGATAGTTACCTCTATTATGTTGGCATCGCTCTCATTGAAGGGAGAGCCATTTTGTTTGTTCATAAAATGGGTGATCGCGGTGATAGTTACCTCTATTATGTTGGCATAGCTCTCATTGAAGGGAGAGCCATTTTGTTTGTTTATAAGATGGGTGACCGCGGTGATAGTTACCTCTATTATAATGGCATCGCTCTCATTGAAGGGAGAGCCATTTTGTTTGTTTATAAGATGGGTGACCGCGGTGATAGTTACCTCTATTATGTTGGCATCGCTCTCGTTGAAGGGAGTGCCATTTAGTTTGTTATAAGCGTGGTTGCCGCGGTGATAGTTACCTCTATTATGTTGGCATTGCTCTCATTGAAGGGAGTGCCATTTAGTTTGTTTATAAGGTGAGTGACCGCGGTGATAGTTTCCTCTATTATGTTGGCATCGCTCTCGCTGAAGGGAGGGCCATTAAGTTTGTTTATAAGCTGGGTGACCGCGGTGACAGTTACCTCTATTATGTTGGCATCGTTCTCGTTGAAGGGAGTGCAATTTAGTTTGTTATAAGCGTGGTTGCCGCGGTGATAGTTACCTCTATTATGTTGTCATCGCTCTCGTTGAAGGGAGTGCCATTTAGTTTGTTATAAGCGTGGTTGCCGCGGTTATAGTTACCTCTATTATGTTGTCATCGCTCTCGTTGAAGGGAGTGCCATTTAGTTTGTTTATAAGCTGGGTGATTGCGGTGATAGTTACCTCTTTTATGTTGGCATTGCTCTCGTTGAAAGGAGTTCCATTTAGTTTGTTTATAAGCTGGGTGACCGCGGTGATAGTTACCTATATTATGTTGGTTTCGCTCTCGTTGAAGGGAGAGCCATTTAGTTTGTTTATAAGCTGGGTGACCGCGGTGATAGTTACCTATATTATGTTAGCTTCGCTCTCGTTGAAGGGAGTGCCATTTAGTTTGTTAATAAGCTGGGTGACAGCGGTGATAGTTACCTCTATTATGTTGGCATCGCTCTCGCTGAAGGGAGTGCCATTTAGTGTGTTTATGGGCTGGGTGACCGCGGTGATAGTTACCTCTATTATGTTGGCTTCGATCTCGTTGAAGGGAGTGCCATTTAGTTTGTTTATAAGCTGGGTGACCGCCGTGATTGTTACCTCTATTATGTTGGCATCGTTCTCGTTGAAGGGAGTGCCATTTAGTTTGTTTATAAGATGGGTGACCGCGGTGACAGTTACCTCTAATATGTTGGCATCGCTCTCGTTGAAGACAGGGACATTAAGTTTGTTTATAAGATGGGTGACCGCGGTGATAGTTACCTATATTATGTTGGCATCGCTCTCATTAAAGGGAGAGCCATTTTGTTTGTTTATAAGCTGGGTGACCGCGGTGATTGTTACCTATATTATGTTGGCATCGCTCTCATTGAAGGGAAAGCCATTTTGTTTGTTTATAAGATGGGTGACCGCGGTGATAGTTACCTCTATTATGTTGGCATCGCTCTCGTTGAAGGGAGTGCTATTTAGTTTGTTTATGAGCTGGGTGACCGCAGTGATAGTTACCTCTATTATGTTGGCTTCGTTCTCGTTGAAGGGAGTGCCATTTAGTTTGTTTTAAGCGTGGTTGCCGCGGTGATAGTTACCTCTATTATGTTGGCATCCCTCTCGCTGAAGGGAGTGCCATTTAGTTTGTTTATAAGCTGGGTGACCGCCGTGATAGTTACCTCTATTATGTTGGCATCGCTCTCGTTGAAGGGAGTGCCATTTAGTTTGTTATAAGCGTGGTTGCCGCGGTGATAGTTACCTCTATTATGTTGGCATCGCTCTCGCTGAAGGGAGTGCCATTTAGTTTGTTATAAGCGTGGTTGCCGCGGTGATAGTTACCTTTATTATGTTGGCATCGCTCTCGCTGAAGGGAGTGCCATTTAGTTTGTTTATAAGCGTGGTTGCCGAGGTGATAGTTACATCTATTATGTTGGCATCGCTCTCGTTGAAGGGTGTGCCATTTAGTTTGTTTATAAGCGTGGTTGCCGCGGTGATAGTTACCTCTATTATATTGGCATCGCTCTCGCTGAAGGGAGTGTCATTTAGTTTGTTTATATGCGTAGTTGCCGCGGTGATAGTTACCTCTATTATGTTGGCATCGCTGTCGTTGAAGGGAGTGCCATTTAGTTTGTTTATAAGCGTGGTTGCCGTGGTGATTGTTACCTCTATTATATTGGCATCGCTCTCTCTGAAGGGAGTGCCATTTAGTTTGTTTATAAGCTGGGTGATTGCGGTGTTAGTTACCTCTATTATGTTGGCTTCGCTCTCGTTGAAGGGAGTGCCATTTAGTTTGTTATAAGCGTGGTTGCCGTGGTGATAGTTACCTCTATTATATTGGCATCGCTCTCATTGAAGGGAGTGCCATTTAGTTTGTTTATAAGCTGGGTGACCGCGGTGATAGTTACCTCTATTATGTTGGCATCGCTCTCATTGAAGGGAGAGCCATTTGGTTTGTTTATAAGCGTGGTTGCCGCGGTGATAGTTACCTCTATTATGTTTGCTTCGCTCTCGTTGAAGGGAGTGCCATTTAGTTTGTTTATAAGCTGGGTGACCGCGGTGATAGTTACCTATATTATGTTGGCATCGCTCTCATTGAAGGGAGTGCCATTTAGTTTGTTTATAAGCGTGGTTGCCGCGGTGATAGTTACCTCTATTATATTGGCATCGCTCTCATTGAAGGGAGTGTCATTTAGTTTGTTTATAAGCTGGGTGACCGCGGTGATAGTTTCCTCTATTATGTTGGCATCGCTCTCGTTGAAGGGAGTGCCATTAAGTTTGTTATAAGCGTGGTTTCCACGGTGATAGAAACCTATATTATGTTGGCTTCGCTCTCGTTGAAGGGAGTGCCATTTAGTTTGTTATAAGCAGGGTTGCCGCGGTGATAGTTACTTCTATTATGTTGGCATTGCTCTCATTGAAGGGAGTGCCATTTAGTTTGTTTATAAGATGGGTGACCGCGGTGATAGTTACCTCTATTATAATGGCATCGCTCTCATTGAAGGGAGAGCCATTTTGTTGGTTTATAAGATGGGTGACCGCGGTGATAGTTACCTCTATTATGTTGGCATCGCTCTCGTTGAAGGGAGTGCCATTTAGTTTGTTATAAGCGTGGTTGCCGCGGTGATAGTTACCTCTATTATGTTGGCATTGCTCTCATTGAAGGGAGTGCCATTTAGTTTGTTTATAAGGTGGGTGACCGCGGTGATAGTTTCCTCTATTATGTTGGCATCGCTCTCGCTGAAGGGAGGGCCATTAAGTTTGTTTATAAGCTGGGTGATTGCGGTGATAGTTACCTCTATTATGTTGGCTTCGCTCTCGTTGAAGGGAGTGCCATTTAGTTTGTTATAAGCGTGGTTGCCGCGGTGATAGTTACCTCTATTATATTGGAATCGCTCTCGTTGAAGAGAGGGCCATGAAGTTTGTTTATAAGATGGGTGACCGCGGTGATAGTTACCTATATTATGTTGGCATCGCTCTCATTAAAGGGAGAGCCATTTTGTTTGTTTATAAGCTGGGTGACCGCGGTGATAGTTACCTATATTATAATGGCATCGCTCTCATTGAAGGGAGAGCCATTTTGTTTGTTTATAAGATGGGTGACCGCGGTGATAGTTACCTCTATTATGTTGGCATCGCTCTCGTTGAAGGGAGTGCCATTTAGTTTGTTATAAGCGTGGTTGCCGCGGTGATAGTTACCTCTATTATGTTGGCATTGCTCTCATTGAAGGGAGTGCCATTTAGTTTGTTTATAAGGTGGGTGACCGCGGTGATAGTTACCTCTATTATGTTGGCATCGCTCTCGTTGAAGGGAGTGCCATTTAGTTTGTTTATAAGCGTGGTTGCCGCGGTGATAGTTACCTCTATTATATTGGCATCGCTCTCGCTGAAGGGAGTGTCATTTAGTTTGTTTATATGCGTAGTTGCCGCGGTGATAGTTACCTCTATTATGTTGGCATCGCTCTCGTTGAAGGGAGTGCCATTAAGTTTGTTTATAAGCGTGGTTGCCGTGGTGATAGTTACCTCTATTATATTGGCATCGCTCTCGCTGAAGGGAGTGCCATTTAGTTTGTTTATAAGCTGGGTGATTGCGGTGATAGTTACCTCTATTATGTTGGCTTCGCTCTCGTTGAAGGGAGTGCCATTTAGTTTGTTATCAGCGTGGTTGCCGCGGTGATAGTTACCTCTATTATATTGGCATCGCTCTCATTGAAGGGAGTGCCATTTAGTTTGTTTATAAGCTGGGTGACCGCGGTGATAGTTACCTCTATTATGTTGGCATCGCTCTCATTGAAGGGAGAGCCATTTAGTTTGTTTATAAGCGTGGTTGCCGCGGTGATAGTTACCTCTATTATGTTGGCTTCGCTCTCGTTGAAGGGAGTGCCATTTAGTTTGTTTATAAGCGTGGTTGCCGCGGTGATAGTTACCTCTATTATGTTGGCATCGCCCTCATTGAAGGGAGTGCCATTTAGTTTGTTTATAAGCTGGGTGACCGCGGTAATAGTTACCTCTATTATGTTGGCTTCGCTCTCGTTGAAGGGAGTGCCATTTAGTTTGTTTATAAGCTGGGTGACCGCGGTGATAGTTACCTCTATTATGTTGGCATCGCTCTCGTTGAAGGGAGTGCCATTTAGTTTGTTTATGAGCTGGGTGACCGCAGTGATAGTTACTTCTATTATGTTGGCATCGCTCTCGTTGAAGGGAGTGCCATTTAGTTTGTTATAAGCGTGGTTGCCGCGGTGATAGATACCTCTATTATGTTGGCTTCGCTCTCGTTGAAGGGAGTGCCATTTAGTTTGTTATCAGCGTGGTTGCCGCGGTGATAGTTACCTCTATTATATTGGCATCGCTCTCATTGAAGGGAGAGCCATTTAGTTTGTTTATAAGCTGGGTGACCGCGGTGATAGTTACCTCTATTATGTTGGCTTCGATCTCGTTGAAGGAAGTGCCATTTAGTTTGTTTATAAGCTGGCTGACCGCAGTGATAGTTACCTCTATTATGTTGGCATCGCTCTCATTGAAGGGAGAGCCATTTAGTTTGTTTATAAGATGGGTGACCGCGGTGATAGTTTCCTCTATTATGTTGGCATCGCTCTCGTTGAAGGGAGTGCCATTTAGTTTGTTTATGAGCTGGGTGACCGCGGTGATAGTTACCTCTATTATGTTGGCATTGCTCTCGTTGAAGGGAGTGCCATTTAGTTTGTTTATGAGCTGGGTGACCGCGGTGAGAGTTACCTCTATTATGTTGGCATTGCTCTCATTGAAGGGAGTGCCATTTAGTTTGTTTATAAGCTGGGTGATTGCGGTGATAGTTACCTCTTTTATGTTGGCATCGCTCTCGTTAAAGGGAGTGCCATTTAGTTTGTTTATAAGCGTGGTTGCCGCGGTGATAGTTACCTCTATTATATTGGCATCGCTCTCATTGAAGGGAGTGTCATTTAGTTTGTTTATAAGCTGGGTGACCGCGGTGATAGTTACCTCTATTATGTTGGCATTGCTCTCGCTGAAGGGAGTGTCATTTAGTTTGTTTATATGCGTAGTTGCCGCGGTGATAGTTACCTATATTATGTTGGCATCGCTCACGTTGAAGGGGGTGCCATTTAGTTTGTTATAAGCAGGGTTGCCGCGGTGATAGTTACTTCTATTATGTTGGCATTGCTCTCATTGAAGGGAGTGCCATTTAGTTTGTTTATAAGATGGGTGACCTCGGTGATAGTTACCTCTATTATAATGGCATCGCTCTCATTGAAGGGAGAGCCATTTTGTTTGTTTATAAGATGGGTGACCGCGGTGATAGTTACCTCTATTATGTTGGCATCGCTCTCGTTGAAGGGAGTGCCATTTAGTTTGTTATAAGCGTTGTTCTCGCGGTGATAGTTACCTCTATTATGTTGGCATTGCTCTCATTGAAGGGAGTGCCATTTAGTTTGTTTATAAGGTGGGTGACCGCGGTGAAAGTTTCCTCTATTATGTTGGCATCGCTCTCGCTGAAGGGAGGGCCATTAAGTTTGTTTATAAGCTGGGTGATTGCGGTGATAGTTACCTCTATTATGTTGGCTTCGCTCTCGTTGAAGGGAGTGCCATTTAGTTTGTTATAAGCGTGGTTGCCGCGGTGATAGTTACCTCTATTATATTGGCATCGCTCTCATTGAAGGGAGTGCCTTTTAGTTTGTTTATAAGCTGGGTGACCGCGGTGATAGTTACCTCTATTATGTTGGTTTCGCTCTCGTTGAAGGGAGTGCCATTTAGTTTGTTTATAAGCTGGGTGACCGCGGTGATAGTTACCTCTATTGTGTTAGCTTCGCTCTCGTTGAAGGGAGTGCCATTTAGTTTGTTAATAAGCTGGGTGACCGCGGTGATAGTTACCTCTATTATGTTGGCATCGCTCTCGCTGAAGGGAGTGTCATTTAGTTTGTTTATAAGCTGGGTGACCGCGGTGATAGTTACCTCTATTATGTTGGCTTCGCTCTCGTTGAAGGGAGTGCCATTTAGTTTGTTTATAAGCTGGGTGACCGCCGTGATTGTTACCTCTATTATGTTGGCATCGTTCTCGTTGAAGGGAGAGCCATTATATTAAGTTTGTTTATAAGATGGGTGACCGCGGTGACAGTTACCTCTATTATGTTGGCATCGCTCTTGTTGAAGGGAGGGCCATTAAGTTTGTTTATAAGATGGGTGACCGCGGTGATAGTTACCTATATTATGTTGGCATCGCTCTCACTGAAGGGAGAGGCATTTTGTTTGTTTATAAGCTGGGTGACCGCGGTGATAGTTACCTATATTATGTTGGCATCGCTCTCATTCAAGGGAAAGCCATTTTGTTTGTTTATAAGATGGGTGACCGCGGTGATAGTTACCTCTATTATGTTGGCATCGCTCACATTGAAGGGAGTGCTATTTAGTTTGTTTATGAACTGGGTGACCGCTGTGATAGTTACCTCTATTATGTTGGCTTCGCTCTCGTTGAAGGGAGTGCCATTTAGTTTGTTATAAGCGTGGTTGCCGCGGTGATAGTTACCTCTATTATGTTGACATCGCTCTCGCTGAAGGGAGTGACATTTAGTTTGTTTATAAGCTGAGTGACCGCGGTGATAGTTACCTCTGTTATGTTGGCATCGCTCTCGTTGAAGGGAGTGCCATTTAGTTTGTTATAAGCGTGGTTGCCGCGGTGATAGTTACCTCTATTATGTTGGCATCGCTCTCGCTGAAGGGAGTGCCATTTAGTTTGTTATAAGCGTGGTTGCCGCGGTGATAGTTACCTCTATTATGTTGGCATCGCTCTCGCTGAACGGAGTGCCATTTAGTTTGTTTAAAAGCATTGTTGCCGCGGTGATAGTTACCTCTATTATGTTGGCATCGCTATCGTTGAAGGGAGTGCCATTTAGTTTGTTTATAAGCGTGGTTGCCGCGGTGATAGTTACCTCTATTATATTGGCATCGCTCTCGCTGAAGGGAGTGTCATTTAGTTTGTTTATATGCGTAGTTGCCGCGGTGATAGTTACCTCTATTATATTGGCATCGCTCTCGCTGAAGGGAGTGCCATTTAGTTTGTTTATAAGCTGGGTGATTGCGGTGATAGTTACCTCTATTATGTTGGCTTCGCTCTCGTTGAAGGGAGTGCCATTTAGTTTGTTATAAGCGTGGTTGCCGCGGTGATAGTTACCTCTATTATATTGACATCGCTCTCATTGAAGGGAGTACCATTTAGTTTGTTTATAAGCTGGGTGACCGCGGTGATAGTTACCTCTATTATGTTGTCATCGCTCTCGCTGAAGGGAGTGCCATTTAGATTGTTTATAAGCTGGGTGACCGGAGTGATAGTTACCTCTATTATGTTGGCTTCGCTCTCGTTGAAGGGAGTGCCATTTAGTTTGTTTATAAGCTGGGTGACCGCAGTGATATTTACCCCTATTATGTTGGCTTCGCTCTCGTTGAAGGGAGTGCCATTTAGTTTGTTTATAAGATGGGTGACCGCGGTGATAGTTACCTCTATTATATTTGCATCGCTCTCATTGAAGGGAGAGCCATTTAGTTTGTTTATAAGCGTGGTTGCCGCGGTGATAGTTACCTCTATTATGTTGGCTTCGCTCTCGTTGAAGGGAGTGCCATTTAGTTTGTTTATAAGCGTGGTTGCCGCGTTGATAGTTACCTCTATTATGTTGGCATCGCCCTCATTGAAGGGAGTGCCATTTAGTTTGTTTATGAGCTGGGTGACCGCGGTGATAGTTACTTCTATTATGTTGGCATCGCTCTCGTTGAAGGGAGTGCCATTTAGTTTGTTATAAGCGTGGTTGCCGCGGTGATAGATACCTCTATTATGTTGGCTTCGCTCTCGTTGAAGGGAGTGCCATTTAGTTTGTTATAAGCGTGGTTGCCGCGGTGATAGTTACCTCTATTATATTGGCATCGCTCTCATTGAAGGGAGTGCCATTTAGTTTGTTTATAAGGTGGGTGACCGCGGGGATAGTTACCTCTATTATGTTGGCTTCGATCTCGTTGAAGGAAGTGCCATTTAGTTTGTTTATAAGCTGGCTGACCGCAGTAATAGTTACCTCTATTATGTTGGCATCGCTCTCATTGAAGGGAGAGCCATTTAGTTTGTTTATAAGCTGGGTGACCGCGATGATTGTTTCCTCTATTATGTTGGCATCGCTCTCGCTGAAGGGAGTGCCATTTAGTTTGTTTATAAGCTGGGTGACCGCGGGGATAGTTACCTCTATTATGTTGGCATCGCTCTCGTTAAAGGGAGTGCCATTTAGTTTGTTTATAAGCTGGGTGACCGCCGTGATAGTTACCTCTATTATGTTGGCATCGCTCTCGTTGAAGGGAGTGCCATTTAGTTTGTTTATGAGCTGGGTGACCGCGGTGATAGTTACCTCTATTTTGTTGGCATCGTTCTCGTTAAAGGGAGTGCCATTTAGTGTGTTATAAGCGGGGTTGCCGCGGCGATAGTTTCCTCTATTATGTTGGCATCGCTCTCGTTGAAGGGAGTGCCATTTAGTTTGTTTATAAGCGTGGTTGCCGCGGTGATAGTTACCTCTATTAGGTTGGCATTGCTCTCATTGAAGGGAGTGCCATTTAGTTTGTTTATAAGCTGGGTGACCGCGGTGATTGTTTCCTCTATTATGTTGGCATCGCTCTCGCTGAAGGGAGTGCCATTTAGTTTGTTTATAAGCTGGGTGACCGCGGGGATAGTTACCTCTATTATGTTGGCATCGCTCTCGTTAAAGGGAGTGCCATTTAGTTTGTTTATAAGCTGGGTGACCGCCGTGATAGTTACCTCTATTATGTTGGCATCGCTCTCGTTGAAGGGAGTGCCATTTAGTTTGTTTATGAGCTGGGTGACCGCGGTGATAGTTACCTCTATTTTGTTGGCATCGTTCTCGTTAAAGGGAGTGCCATTTAGTGTGTTATAAGCGGGGTTGCCGCGGTGATAGTTACCTCTATTATGTTGGCATTGCTCTCATTGAAGGGAGTGCCATTTAGTTTGTTTATGAGCTGGGTGACCGCGGTGATCGTTACCTCTATTATGTTGGCATCGCTCTCGTTGAAGGGAGTGCCATTTAGTTTGTTTATGAGCTGGGTGACCGCGGTGATAGTTACCTCTATTATGT
Organism: Mya arenaria; assembly: GCF_026914265.1. Taxonomy (NCBI): domain Eukaryota; kingdom Metazoa; phylum Mollusca; class Bivalvia; order Myida; family Myidae; genus Mya; species Mya arenaria. The sequence continues at coordinate 32,680,901 of NC_069133.1, read as the reverse complement.
TGGCATTGCTCTCGTTGAAGGGAGTGCCATTTAGTTTGTTTATGAGCTGGGTGACCGCGGTGATAGTTACCTCTATTATGTTGGCATTGCTCTCATTGAAGGGAGTGCCATTTAGTTTGTTTATAAGCTGGGTGATTGCGGTGATAGTTACCTCTATTATGTTGGCATCGCTCTCGTTAATGGGAGTGCCATTTAGTTTGTTATAAGCGTGGTTGCCGCAGTGATAGTTACCTCTATTATGTTGGCATTGCTCTCGTTGAAGGGAGTGCCATTTAGTTTGTTATAAGCGTGGTTGCCGCGGTGATAGTTACCTCTATTATGTTGGCATTGCTGTCATTGAAGGGAGTGCCATTTAGTTTGTTATAAGCGTGGTTGCCGCGGTGATAGTTACCTCTATTATGTTGGCATTGCTCTCGTTGAAGGGAGTGCCATTTAGTTTGTTATAAGCGTGGTTGCCGCGGTGATAGTTACCTCTATTATGTTGGCATCGCTCTCGTTGAAGGGAGTGCCATTTAGTTTGTTATAAGCGTGGTTGCCGCGGTAATAGTTACCTCTATTATGCTGGCATTGCTCTCGTTGAAGGGAGTGCCATTTAGTTTGTTATAAGCGTGGTTGCCGCGGTGATAGTTTCCTCTATTATGTTGGCATCGCTCTCGTTGAAGGGAGTGCCATTTAGTTTGTTATAAGCGTGGTTGCCGCGGTGATAGTTTTCTCTATTATGTTGGCATCGCTTTCATTGAAGGGAGTGCCATTTTATTTGTTATAAGCGTGGTTGCCGCGGTGATAGTTACCTCTATTATGTTGGCATTGCTCTCGCTGTAGGGAGTGCCATTTAGTTTTTTTATAAGCTGGGTGACCGCCGTGATTGTTACCTCTATTATGTTGGCATCGCTCTCGTTGAAGGGAGTGCCATTTAGTTTGTTTATAAGCTGGGTGCCGCCGTGATTGTTACCTCTATTATGTTGGCATCGCTCTCGTTGAAGGGAGTGCCATTTAGTTTGTTTATTAGCTGGGTGACCGCGGTGATCTTTCTCTCACTGTTATACACGGGCATACACAACATGCTTCTCGTTACGAAACCGGACTCGTCAACAAACTGAAAATGAATTATAATCCGCTATATGCATGAATTATGTGATCTCATTTACTGATTCTAAAATGTCAAATGTAAAGTCAGAATCTTCCGTTACAATAGAATATAACCATTCGAATGGTTATGGCATTAGACTTAAACAATACACTAAATGTACACCTTGTTTTAACAATGGCATGTACGTATATACCGTGTGTATTTCCTGTTGGACGATGCAAAAAAAATCACAATACTAATCGCCTTTTTTCATGTTTCTCTTTTTATCATATTTTTTCATAATGTCTGATCATAACGAACAAATTTCTTTGAAATAAACTTAAACATGCGTTTGAAAACGTTATATGGCGACCAAACGATTTTACACTATTGAATGTCTGTCAACATGAGTTACACAACCGCGTTTCAAGATACGCATTTTGCTCCCGTAAACGTCAGAATACTAGATTCATGTAAGTTTGATGATGTTTGCATAATATTGTAAGAATGTCTCGAGCGACATATATGAAAGCCAGATACTGTGAAATATAATGTAAGTACCGACATTAATGCCGACAGAATACATTTTATTTCTTGGTAATTGAATAAGACGTAGAATATATTCAGCAGGAAGGCCACTAAGGTTAATATGTGAAATATTACATGAAGTATAACATTCTGTCATGTTAGCTGAATTATTTAATGGTGAATTCAAACGCGAAACAAATGAAGACCATGCGGTATTATTTAAATATTCCATTTACAACTTTAGCTAGAATGGGTTTCTGGTAGGATAGTAATGCGTTTATGTAATGACACTATGTTTACGAAGAATGGTGCAGGTTACTATGCACTGAAGCTCCAGTACAAATATGATCAACGTTCAAATAAACTGAAACAAATAGGCAACATTGAAACTTAAAACAATTGATTCCAATTCAAAGTCAAAAACAATTATTCCAGGAGCAATTCCCAGTGAGATCGATTTAATTACAGAAAGAATTTTTCATTTTTAGCATTTATTTTGCGAATTGACATGAAACTGATGCAAATATTGTTGATATAAACTAACAAGCCGGTTGTCCGGCTAGCGCAGAGGTCAGTGCATTCGCTTCTCACCTAGGCGACCTGGGTTCGCTTACCGGCCTCGGCGGTGTGAGTTTGGTTTGTGGTCACCAAGCCGGACAAGAGAGTTTCCTCTAGTCACTCTAGTTCCCCGCATCACGATACCAAACTCTCGTGTGAAATCGTGCCAAAGAGAGTGATTGCTTTAATGTTATGATAACATTCGTAAAACAAATAAGTTTAAACTAAAATATGACGTCATATTTTCTGCTTATGTCATATTTGACATAAGACATATTTGTACAATTTTTGTTGCGCAGTTTATTTGTGGCATCTTTCCGACATAACGATTGTCATGTCACACAACGTTAACCAACACCTAAATTCAACTTTAATTAAATTTAGATCTTCAAAGCAGCAAGCAAACGTTTATGCGAACATGGTTAAGTGACATAATGTGCATTTTCGAAATACCAACGACAAAGGACAACATTCGATAATAATTAATCAGTTCCTGACACCATGGCTTAGCGGCAATGTCGACATTCCTCTACATCATTCAGAACAGCTCGATACACTTAAATACTTACCGGCCCTGGTCCAAAGCGCCCGTCCTTTTCAACGTTGGCGATACAGAGATGCTCCTCGTGAAACGCGACAAATCGAGCTATCTCTGCATTCTGTGACTCCGTTAGCTTATTTGCTCTTGCAAAGTAAATAAAACAAAAACATTATTATATCTATGATGAGGTATCCAAACAAGCACATGTCCCCTATTAACATAAATCGATGAATTAACAAAGAGCAAAGAGTAGTTTGGTTGACGGTAGCTTTATATAGCACAACTTTGAAATAAACATACCGCTCTTTGTTTATATACAGATAAATGTTTAAATAACATTTTTAGCCACATTGTTCATTGTTTAAGTGGTCTATAAATGTGTATACTTCCTATTTGTTTCTTACGCCACTGACCCACTAAATACTTTGAAATTAGATACAGCCAATAATTGATTTTACTTTCTTTATCAACACGTCATAAAAAAGGGCGTTTGGCTCCACTGAAAATGTCCAATATGATTATTAAGTATCAAATTATCCCTCATCATCTCCTACATATTACCTTTGAATGCGTATAATTCCTCCATCTTTGGCATATAGATCAAAGACTTTCGTAAACTGGATGACCTGTAATGATTATGAATTTTATTTTAAACATGGACGATTTAGGACTTAAGGAGATGAAACGTATGGCTAGTAAGAAGATAGTTCGAACTACATATTCAAACAATTCGTCGGAAAATTGAGTTTCTAGAATCTCAACGATGTAGCATTGTTTTCAATTTTGTTCGATAAACTTGAAGTGTCATTTTGTAAAAAAAATTGAACTAAACGTAGCGATAAAGTAATCTTAATGCATTTTTCGATTAGTATAACATGTATATTTGCCCAGAACTTCTACGCTCAACATGTGTCATTAAATTGTTTCGTTAGTCTTTACTACTTGTCTAGTTTGTTTAAGTTGTGAGGATAGTTACATAGATATAACGCTAAACGAAGAAACGATTTGGTGTGATCTTATTTTAACGATACTTTTAAATCAATAAGAAATATGGCGGTAAATTCAACCTACGTTCAGAGATACAAACCGGCAATGAAGTTAAGCTAGAACCTACATAGGTCAGCAATGTTCTTTATTGATATCAAAGTCTTACGTTCGGTGTCATTGACTGTGGTTTGTTGTAAGAGCTAGACGCGTGACCAATGCGTTTTCGCTCCTTCTGAAAAAAAAATCATCAATTATAAGTCAATTATAATTATGAATGCCTTTTTATTTTGGCATTATTTTGATAAACCTTACAAAAACATCATAGTTGTTTTTTACGTTGCAGATATTTTCCTAAAATGAATAAACACACAGAAAAAGGGTTAGTGACATTGCGTTTTATGTTAAAATTATGTTTTAAAAAATGCGGCAGTACCATGGTAAACACACACATTGAATAGTTAAACAATGATTTTTTTTCGACCAAGAGAGAGCAGGCACGTTTGATCAAAGCATTAAAGTCCATACTTTCTAAAATTTATTCTCATAGCGGTATGAACACGTAACACGTCTATAACTTTTCAGACGGATGCATATTGATACAAAAAGAAAGAAATAACGCCCTTTGACAACCTATTCATTATATGTCTAAATAAAGAACTTCTCAAGATAGGTAACAACATTTTTTGCTAATAATCAATGCATTTATTGCCAAAGGGGCAAAAAAACAACAACATAAAACAACATTTTCCGGGCAAAAATCACTGCGTCTTGATATTTTCCCGAGAATATTCAGGAACATAATAGTATTGGATAGAACATAATTTATTTCAATTTGACAACAGAGCAATCCTAAGCGTTTCGATTTCTCGTTTTTGTACAATTGAACAATGCTTCTCTTCAGTTTCAGTTTAACATTGCTATTTAACAGGATAGGACAATAATGGCTCATTCCCAACTGTATGGTGTCAATTTTCAAACCCACATAACGAAAGGAAGAATCTAAACAATTAAGCTTTATCAGTTTTACTACACTCAAGCATATAACAGTCTACATAATTTGAATAAGGTTTGTTTTACCAATTTTGTAAAGTATTTAAAATTGTATTCCAATGATTAATCTATATCAAGTATATATTAAAGCTAGACAGATAAAAATTTAACGAGTGTCGCCCTTAATAGTATTATTACAAAAACAGATAATTCCGCAACGCAATAAATCTCAGTCCGAAACGTATATACACTATTTTCCCACACACTTTTCTGACTGGTCTAAATAACATTGTCGCCAATTACATAAAAAGATATTTGAAGCATAACTTCGTACATCTAAAACTATATTTGTAACAACAATAGGGAGAACTAAATGTATCAGAGACAAGGGATACAGACAGATTTAACAACTGGATACTAAAAATAGAACATTTCTAAGATTGTTTCTACAACGATCAAGACAGAATGTTCTCAGCGATCAATGTTTACAACGGTTGTATTATTACCAATAGGTTTTGATTAAATTTGCTAAGTAAAACTGATGCAAATGATCCATTTAAGAGCGTTCGAAGCCTTTAGCATCGGTGTCCATGATTCTGCAAGGGCATTCGTGTGAGTGGTATAGATTGTGTCGGTTTCGTGTGTTCGATTTGTCTGCATTCCAAACGAACGAGTTAGTTATTAATCATATTTAACTTTGCTATTCAAAAATGTTTTATTGTAAACTTTATGTTTAGTGCGTTTAAAACCATAAGTGGCAGTTCCAGTAAGAGACGATGGAAAAATAAACGTTTCAATATAAGTGTATCAAAACCATTGTTTTCGCAATCTCTGACTAATACTATCCTCTATGTTCCAAATCAAACGGAAAAAATATTTAACATTTAAATACGTTGATATTTTATATTTGTTTAAAATCGAATGTATACGACATTATACACTAAGAATTCTCGTTGAATAGACTCAGCCCAAGGGTGATGCTAAACAAGCTTTACATCACTTGAGAGGAAAATCTAGTGGTCTTGTCCAACTACTGTGTTGTTTCTGTACATACACCACACGATTACATCGTACGGACAATAAGACAAAACAATGGATATGTGTTTGTGTTTCGAAACCATTTTAGCAAACATGCCAATCAGCTTCAGTAGGCACTTTACTACACATAAAATGTTCACTATGCCAGTATGTGTTACGTATAGGATAGATAACGAGTTGCCGTTTGATATGGAGCGTAGCGAGTTGATAATTCCATATCAAACGGCTACTCGTGATCTATCCGACATAGAAAACAGAAAGTGTATTGCTTGTTTCTCAGTCCGATACCATACATTTGTATGAGAACAATGTCAGGAAAGCACAGGAAACAAACATTTCTGTAGTATTAAGAACATCCTTGTAACATAAGTAGGTGCACGATTTGCACGAGATTTACCAGTTGAAATATCCGACAGAAAAACAGTTGTGTGTGAGATTTCTCAAAGACTTTTGCAGGCCTATGATTGGCCGGCTGGGGGTAGCCGTTGTCTAAAATTGTGTAAGCATGTCTTTATGTAAAGATTATCATAACAAACCTCAATTGTTAATTGTATTGTAAAGCCATTCCTCTTTTACTTTGCAAATGATATGGTCAATTTGTAATGTGAATTTATTTTGTTTTACATACGATGCCATTTGACGATTTAAAAAGCACTCCATGATTTGTAACTTTTGCTTGTGTTTAAACGAACATTTTGAACATTTTAGGGTTAAAGTATTCATAATAAGAACGTGTCTGTTTTACAGAAAGCAGAACCCTTGTCATTAAGCATAAATACTCTTCAATTTGAAACCATTTTGTATCAAATAGAAAGGAGTACATTTAAGATTTATCCGATGTTAGTGAAATGTTTTGTTAATAGTTCTCATAGTTCAAAGCAATGGAACATAAATTCATTTTGTTTACGCATTCACGAATTGGTAAATTCTGAGGTAAATATTAGCATTGAAAGTAAGAACAAATGTAACCATCGCTACAAAACACCTCAAACCATCAGTTCAAGTAGAAGGAGCCATTGGCTGAATATTCCCCCTTATCTTAGCTGAGTATCTGACTTTCATGTTACTCACGGAATTTAATGCCATTTAAATTGATTACTTAATATTCCATTCGCGGCTTTATCAAATTAGATCACGGCAGAAATCCATCAATTCATTTATCTATATAATTAAACGGTATGCATAGCATTCAAGTCCCAATGCAAGATTTCCATAGAGACTAATGCAATAACATTGACATTTGTGAATTCGAGAGCCATGCTAAACAAACACAAGCAATCTGTGATTTGTTTTGATCTTAATGTACATCGAAAAAGTAACTAAAATGTAGTAACAAATCATGTTGAATTTAAGTCAAAACGTCATTATCTCAGTAGCAATTGAAAATGCCACTATCTAAGTAGCAATAGAAAACGTCACTATCTAAGTAGCTATTGAAAACGTCACTTTCTTAGTAGTAATTGATAGCGTCTTTATCTCAGTAGTAATTGATACCGTCATTATCTTAGTAGAAATTGAAAACGTCACTTTCTCAGTAGTATTTGATAGCGTCTTTATCTCAGTAGTAATTGAAAACGTCACTATCTAAGTAGCAATTGAAAACGTCACTTTCTCAGTAGTATTTGATACCGTCATTATCTTAGTAGCAATTGAAAACGTCACTATCTAAGTAGCAATTGAAAACGTCACTTTCTCAGTAGTATTTGATACCGTCATTATCTTAGTAGCAATTGAAAACGTCACTATCTAAGTAGCTATTGAAAACGTCACTTTCTCAGTAGTATTTGATACCGTCATTATCTTAGTAGCAATTGAAAACGTCACTATCTAAGTAGCAATTGAAAACGTCACTTTCTCAGTAGTATTTGATACCGACATTATCTCAGTAGCAATTGAAAACGTCACTATCTAAGTAGCAATTGAAAACGTCACTTTCTCAGTAGTATTTGATACCGTCATTATCTTAGTAGAAATTGAAAACGTCACTTTCTCAGTAGTATTTGATAGCGTCTTTATCTCAGTAGTAATTGAAAACGTCACTATCTAAGTAGCAATTGAAAACGTCACTTTCTCAGTAGTATTTGATACCGTCATTATCTTAGTAGCAATTGAAAACGTCACTATCTAAGTAGCAATTGAAAACGTCACTTTCTCAGTAGTATTTGATACCGTCATTATCTTAGTAGCAATTGAAAACGTCACTATCTAAGTAGCAATTGAAAACGTCACTTTCTCAGTAGTATTTGATACCGTCTTTATCTCAGTAGTAATTGAAAAAAACGTCACTATCTAAGTAGCTATTGAAAACGTCACTTTCTTAGTAGTAATTGATAGCGTCTTTATCTCAGTAGCAATTGAAAACGTCACTATCTAAGTAGCTATTGAAAACGTCACTTTCTTAGTAGTAATTGATAGCGTCTTTATCTCAGTAGTATTTGATACCGTCATTATCTTAGAAGCAATTGAAAATGTCACTATCTAAGTAGCAATTGAAAACGTCACTTTCTCAGTATTAATTGATACCGTCATTATCTTAGTAGCAATTGAAAACGTCACTATCTAAGTAGCTATTGAAAACGTCACTTTCTCAGTAGTATTTGATACCGTCTTTATCTCAGTAGTAATTGAAAAAAACGTCACTATCTAAGTAGCTATTGAAAACGTCACTTTCTTAGTAGTAATTGATAGCGTCTTTATCTCAGTAGTAATTGATACCGTCATTATCTTATTAGCAATTGAAAACGTCACTATCTAAGTAGCTATTGAAAACGTCACTTTCTTAGTAGTTATTGATACCGTCTTTATCTCAGTAGTAATTGAAAACGTCACTATCTAAGTAGCAATTGAAAACGTCACTTTCTCAGTAGTATTTGATACCGTCATTATCTCAGTAGTAATTGAAAACGTCACTATCTAAGTAGCTATTGAAAACGTCACTTTCTCAGTAGTATTTGATACCGTCTTTATCTCAGTAGTAATTGAAAAAAACGTCACTATCTAAGTAGCTATTGAAAACGTCACTTTCCCAGTAGTATTTGATACCGTCATTATCTCAGTAGTAATTGAAAAAAACGTCACTATCTAAGTAGCAATTGAAAACGTCACTTTCTCAGTAGTATTTGATAGCGTCTTTATCTCAGTAGTAATTGAAAACGTCACTATCTAAGTAGTAATTGAAAACGTCACTTTCTCAGTAGTATTTGATACCGTCATTATCTCAGTAGTAATTGAAAACGTCACTATCTAAGTAGCTATTGAAAACGTCACTTTCTCAGTAGTATTTGATACCGTCTTCATCTCAGTAGCAATTGAAAACGTCACTATCTAAGTAGCAATTGAAAACGTCACTTTCTCAGTAGTATTTGATAGCGTCTTTATCTCAGTAGTAATTGAAAACGTCACTATCTAAGTAGCAATTGAAAACGTCACTTTCTCAGTAGTATTTGATACCGTCATTATCTCAGTAGTAATTGAAAACGTCACTATCTAAGTAGCTATTGAAAACGTCACTTTCTCAGTAGTATTTGATACCGTCATTATCTTATTAGCAATTGAAAACGTCACTATCTAAGTAGCTATTGAAAACGTCACTTTCTCAGTAGTATTTGATACCGTCTTTATCTCAGTAGTAATTGAAAAAAAACGTCACTATCTCAGTAGTAATTGAAAACGCCACTTTCTCAGTAGTATTTGATACCGTCTTTATCTCAGTAGTAATTAAAAACGTCACTATCTAAGTAGCAATTGAAAACGTCACTTTCTCAGTAGTATTTGATACCGTCTTTATCTCAGTAGTAATTGAAAACGTCACTATCTAAGTAGCTATTGAAAACGTCACTTTCTCAGTAGTATTTGATAGCGTCTTCATCTCAGTAGCAATTGAAAACGTCACTATCTAAGTAGCAATTGAAAACGTCACTTTCTCAGTAGTATTTGATACCGTCTTCATCTCAGTAGCAATTGAAAACGTCACTATCTAAGTAGCAATTGAAAACGTCACTTTCTCAGTAGTATTTGATAGCGTCTTTATCTCAGTAGCAATTGAAAACGTCACTATCTAAGTAGCAATTGAAAACGTCACTTTCTCAGTAGTATTTGATAGCGTCTTCTTCTCAGTAGCAATTGAAAACGTCACTATCTAAGTAGCAATTGAAAACGTCACTTTCTCAGTAGTATTTGATAGCGTCTTTATCTCAGTAGCAATTGAAAACGTCACTATCTAAGTAGCAATTGAAAACGTCACTTTCTCAGTAGTATTTGATAGCGTCTTCATCTCAGTAGTAATTGAAAACGTCACTATCTAAGTAGCTATTGGAAACGTCACTTTCTCAGTAGTATTTGATAGCGTCTTCATCTCAGTAGTAATTGAAAACGTCACTATGTAAGTAGCTATTGAAAACGTCACTTTCTCAGTAGTATTTGATACCGTTTTTACCTTAGTAGCAATTGAAAACGTCACTTTCTCAGTAGTATTTGATACCGTCTTTATCTCAGTAGTAATTGATACCGTCATTATCTCAGTAGTAATTGATACCGTCATTATCTCAGTAGTAATTGATACCGTCATTATCTCAGTAGTAATTGATACCGTCTTTATCTCAGTAGTAATTGATACCGTCATTATCTCAGTAGTAATTGATACCGTCATTATCTCAGTAGTAATTGATACCGTCACTTTCTCAGTAGTATTTGATACCGTCTTTATCTCAGTAGTATTTGATACCGTCTTTATCTCAGTAGTAACTGATACCGTCATTATCTCAGTAGTAATTGATACCGTCATTATCTCAGTAGTAATTCATACCGTCATTATCTTAGTAGCAATTGAAAACGTCACTTTCTCAGTAGTATTTGATAGCGTCTTCATCTCAGTAGCAATTGAAAACGTCACTATCTAAGTAGCAATTGAAAACGTCACTTTCTCAGTAGTATTTGATACCATCTTTATCTCAGTAGTAATTGAAAAAAACGTCACTATCTAAGTAGCTATTGAAAACGTCACTTTCTTAGTAGTAATTGATAGCGTCTTTATCTCAGTAGTAATTGAAAACGTCACTGTCTAAGTAGCTATTGAAAACGTCACTTTCTTAGTAGTAATTGATAGCGTCTTTATCTCAGCAGTATTTGATACCGTCATTATCTTAGTAGCAATTGAAAATGTCACTATCTAAGTAGCAATTGAAAACGTCACTTTCTCAGTAGTATTTGATACCGTCATTATCTTAGTAACAATTAAAACGTCACTATCTAAGTAGCTATTGAAAACGTCACTTTCTCAGTAGTATTTGATACCGTCTTTATCTCAGTAGTAATTGAAAAAAACGTCACTATCTAAGTAGCTATTGAAAACGTCACTTTCTTAGTAGTAATTGATAGCGTCTTTATCTCAGTAGTAATTGATACCGTAATTATCTTAGTAGCAATTGAAAACGTCACTATCTAAGTAGCTATTGAAAACGTCACTTTCTTAGTAGTTATTGATACCGTCTTTATCTCAGTAGTAATTGAAAACGTCACTATCTAAGTAGCAATTGAAAACGTCACTTTCTCAGTAGTATTTGATACCGTCATTATCTCAGTAGTAATTGAAAACGTCACTATCTAAGTAGCTATTGAAAACGTCACTTTCTCAGTAGTATTTGATACCGTCTTTATCTCAGTAGTAATTGAAAAAAACGTCACTATCTAAGTAGCTATTAAAAACGTCACTTTCCCAGTAGTATTTGATACCGTCATTATCTCAGTAGTAATTGAAAAAAACGTCACTATCTAAGTAGCAATTAAAAACGTCACTTTCTCAGTAGTATTTGATACCGTCTTTATCTCAGTAGTAATTGAAAAAAACGTCACTATCTAAGTAGCTATTAAAAACGTCACTTTCCCAGTAGTATTTGATACCGTCATTATCTCAGTAGTAATTGAAAAAACGTCACTATCTAAGTAGCAATTGAAAACGTCACTTTCCCAGTTGTATTTGATACCGTCATTATCTCAGTAGTAATTGAAAACGTCACTATCTAAGTAGCTATTGAAAACGTCACTTTCTCAGTAGTATTTGATACCGTCTTTATCTCAGTAGTAATTGAAAAAAACGTCACTATCTAAGTAGCAATTGAAAACGTCACTATCTAAGTAGCAATTGAAAACGTCATTTTCTCAGTAGTATTTGATAGCGTCTTTATCTCAGTAGTAATTGAAAACGTCACTATCTAAGTAGCAATTGAAAACGTCACTTTCTCAGTAGTATTTGATACCGTCATTATCTCAGTAGTAATTGAAAACGTCACTATCTAAGTAGCTATTGAAAACGTCACTTTCTCAGTAGTATTTGATACCGTCATTATCTTAGTAGCAATTGAAAACGTCACTATCTATGTAGCTATTGAAAACGTCACTTTCTCAGTAGTATTTGATACCGTCTTTATCTCAGTAGTAATTGAAAAAAACGTCACTATCTAAGTAGCTATTGAAAACGTCACTTTCTCAGTAGTATTTGATAGCGTCTTTATCTCAGTAGTAATTGAAAACGTCACTATCTAAGTAGCAATTGAAAACGTCACTTTCTCAGTAGTATTTGATACCGTCTTTATCTCAGTAGTAATTGAAAACGTCACTATCTAAGTAGCAATTGAAAACGTCACTTTCTCAGTAGTATTTGATAGCGTCTTCATCTCAGTAGCAATTGAAAACGTCACTATCTAAGTAGCAATTGAAAACGTCACTTTCTCAGTAGTATTTGATAGCGTCTTTATCTCAGTAGCAATTGAAAACGTCACTATCTAAGTAGCAATTGAAAACGTCACTTTCTCAGTAGTATTTGATACCGTCTTCATCTCAGTAGCAATTGAAAACGTCACTATCTAAGTAGCAATTGAAAACGTCACTTTCTCAGTAGTATTTGATAGCGTCTTTATCTCAGTAGCAATTGAAAACGTCACTATCTAAGTAGCAATTGAAAACGTCACTTTCTCAGTAGTATTTGATAGCGTCTTCATCTCAGTAGTAATTGAAATCGTCACTATCTAAGTAGCTATTGAAAACGTCACTTTCTCAGTAGTATTTGATAGCGTCTTCATCTCAGTAGCAATTGAAAACGTCACTATCTAAGTAGCAATTGAAAACGTCACTTTCTCAGTAGTATTTGATAGCGTCTTTATCTCAGTAGCAATTGAAAACGTCACTATCTAAGTAGCAATTGAAAACGTCACTTTCTCAGTAGTATTTGATAGCGTCTTCATCTCAGTAGTAATTGAAAACGTCACTATCTAAGTAGCTATTGAAAACGTCACTTTCTCAGTAGTATTTGATAGCGTCTTCATCTCAGTAGTAATTGAAAACGTCACTATCTAAGTAGCAATTGAAAACGTCACTTTCTCAGTAGTATTTGATAGCGTCTTTATCTCAGTAGTAATTGAAAACGTTACTATCTAAGTAGCTATTGAAAACGTCACTTTCTCAGTAGTATTTGATACCGTCTTTATCATAGTAGCAATTGAAAACGTCACTTTCTCAGTAGTATTTGATACCGTCTTTATCTCAGTAGTAATTGATACCGTCATTATCTCAGTAGTAATTGATACCGTCATTATCTCAGTAGTAATTGATACCGTCTTTATCTCAGTAGTAATTGATACCGTCATTATCTCAGTAGTAATTGATACCGTCATTATCTCAGTAGTAATTGATACCGTCACTTTCTCAGTAGTATTTGATACCGTCTTTATCTCAGTAGTATTTGATACCGTCTTTATCTCAGTAGTTATTGATACCGTCATTATCTCAGTAGTAATTGATACCGTCATTATCTCAGTAGTAATTGATACCGTCATTATCTCAGTAGTAATTGAAAACGTCACTTTCTCAGTAGTATTTGATACCGTCATTATCTTAGTAGCAATTGAAAACGTCACTTTCTCAGTAGTATTTGATAGCGTCTTCATCTCAGTAGCAATTGAAAACGTCACTATCTAAGTAGCTATTGAAAACGTCACTTTTTCAGTAGTAATTTATACCGTCTTTATCTCAGTAGTAATTGAAAACGTCACTATCTAAGTAGCTATTGAAAACGTCACTTTCTCAGTAGTATTTGATACCGTCATTATCTTAGTAGCAATTGAAAACGTCACTATCTAAGTAGCAATTGAAAACGTCACTTTCTCAGTAGTATTTGATAGCGTCTTTATCTCAGTAGTAATTGATAACGTCATTATCTCAGTAGCAATTTTAAACGTCATTATCTCAGTAGCAATTTTAAACGTCACCATCGCAGTAACAAATTTATGTTCACAATCTCGGAAATAGAAATGTAAAAGCCACAAGCTTAGATAACAATTAAAATAATCACAGTCTCATCAGTATATATAAACACGTGTACGATTTATTGTAACTTTTCAGTAGAATGGTTGTATAAAACACTAGCTATTTTTGTTTTAAATTGACAAAAGAAATCAAGGTGAAATACTAACTAATTCCAGGGTGTCATCAACGAGGTACACAGAGCACCGTTCACACTGCAGAAGGTCCTGGGCATCCAGCATAATCTTCTCTATCAACTTCTCCAGGTTTTGTTGTTCCACAAATACGCCTCGAGCCAGGTTCAGGAGAAGCTGCAAGTTAGTACATTTGATTGACATTATGAATCATAGACCAGTATACCTGTGAGAGTAAACAAGTGCATAGTTATCAAAGCCATGCTTAACATGTGCGTTCTGTCTCACTCGATATACAGTCGAAACTCGTTGGCTCGATATCTCATGGCTAGATATCCTCGTTGGCTCGAACCAAATTAAAAGGACCGATTTTTATTTACTCTTTGTTCATATAAATTTCGATCGGATGGCTCGATATCTTGAGGGTCGATATTTCTCTACGCTCGAAGTCGTTTTCGCGGTCCCAAACAAGAATTTCACGCTTTGATTTGTTTGCTTGGGTCGATGTCATTTTCGCGGGTTCAGTTAAGAATATCACACCTTGATTTGTTTGATTGGCTTCATTTAGCACAAGGCGCTAATCGATTAAAATTGCTTGACTGATATAATTATTATCGAATTCAAATGGTTTAACAGTTTGAATAAACATGCCATCACTTTAAGTTCTGTCTCTTATTGTTATCCATCCCTAAATTACTATGCATTTTGATATAACTTTTAAGCTATGTTTATGTTACCCACTGTTTACAATTGCTTGTTTTCGCATAAATGTATTTGTATTATAAATAAAAAAATAAAATGATATTTTTTAATAATCGAATAAGTCATATTACGAAATTTAGGGTGCGTAACTATGCCCAATAAATACTCTTCATTCTCTTGCGGAGATAGCGTAGCCAATAACAAACGAGGTAAATAAGACTTTATGTAACAAATGAAAAAATAACATTTTGTTAGCAATCCCGCTTGGCTCGATAATCTCGAGGCTCGAAGTACTTTGGCTGGTCCATAGAATATCGAGCCATCGAGTTTCGACTGTATGTATGAAGTTTAATTTGAGTGTATTTATGTTAGTTTTAGTTAAGGCCAACGTAAAAGCTTGTAAACACCGAATACAACGCCGAAGATGTTGCATCCTGTGTATGATAATATCACAACTAGTTTATTCCAGGAAACACAGTAGCTGAAATGAGAGTGATGGGTTTTCCTAAAGATTTACAATATTAATAATTTTGCGGTAACATTAAAAATAAACACAAACTAGTCCTAGATGTTTTTCTTCGTGTGTGTACATGTATCGACATAATACTGCTGTTAGACATGGCATTCCTGTACAATAAATTAGAAATAACGACTTCATTAAACATTTCTGACCTTCCGATAACATTGAATTTGTCCTGTAATGACGAGTAAAGACAAAAGACTCTTAGTGTTGCAGACGCATAATTTAAGGCCTTAAAACAGACATCTGAAACAGCTGCACATTGGTCATGCTGATTGTATGATACCGCAGAACATGAGGCATTGTCCTGGGACTGGGTAATTGCGTAAAAACGGGTGATAACACGTATATCTCATGTTATTTAATCTAATTATATTTATATCGTTTTAAGCCATAGCGATAGTTATAAAAGGAATTTCAGTTAGACACATAAATCTGAAGCCCACCATATTTCTATAATTCATTTTTTGCTGTATGACAAGTTTATTTCCTTGTAATGTACGCGCATTTTAGGCAAATGCCTCTAAATGTTTTCTATATAATTATGTATCATTTCACCACAATTTAGGCAGTCGCATTATCTGTAACCTTATTGTAGCTTTCTCCCTAAAACACATTTTATACTGTTGTGCATTGGTGCCGATTCAGGAGAACATAAGGTGTCCATGGACTCAATTATTGTACATAAAGGCCAGAAATAGATAACATTGCGTCATGTTCATCTTCTTCATTGTCGTCATTGCTTCTATTTATGTCTCCTTAGGGAACATTTATTGATGTGATCTCCATGAAAATCTATAATATGGCATTCCTTTGCCTATTTGAAAGGATCAAAACAGACATACATTTATGTTTTCATTTGTTGATAGTTTATCAAACATATTTCTGCTTTAATCGTTTGACTATTCTCTACCATAACTAATTCAGTTTCTGACTTAACACCAAGTGTAACTGTGGAATGAAATACGCCTTGCAGTTAAATATCAATATATGAGTGTGTCTGACTTAAAGTCAAGTGTTTCTGTTTCACGAAAAATGCCTTGAAGACGTATAGCTCCGCGTGTTTCTTCCACACTTGACATTTCACCAGAGATAGTGAAAACGCAGTTCTAATTACCTTATTTCGCTTGTATTCTTGAACAGACATCTCAAACAGCTGCGCATTCGTGATGCCGATTCCACAGAACATGAGATATTTTCGGAAAACCTGAAAAGATAGCAAGACGCAGTCATGAAAAACGCTAGAATCTATTAAGCGACATTATTTTATATCGCCTTTGGGGCCTTGTGGTATTATTTTCACGCGATCTTTGAGGGTAGATAGGAAATAGAAGAAAAGGTGCGATATCAAGAACATACGTTAGGTAAAACCAATAGGAAAGAAATAGAAATCCACACTCAACCTAATCTAAACATACGTTAGGTAAATGGTCAGAAAACAAAACCACTTTTAGTGTGAATATAGACAGATAATGTGAGCTGCACCGATCGACCTTGGGCCTTCGGACTTGTATTGTTTTTGAATGTATTTAAAAAAAGACACAAAAATATCTTTAAAAAAAATGTGTAAGATACGTGTTAACAAAAAATACGATGCATTGCGCATTTTAAAATTTTATTTGACGTCACACACATGAACAGCAGACATGTGTTTCAGATTTGTACAATGTACATCGTCTTCATATACATTACAATTGTTTTAATATATAATGTCAACGTGCATTGTTGGCTATTTTCAATTTTTATAAAACAACTATTTTTAACAAAAAATTGGAGGCTGAACTTAACATCTTTCATCATTCATTAAATTATTTCTGATAACAAGAGCTTCTTTAATAAATAATGCTTGTTGAATTCATTCATTCCTGTCATTTGATTTCATTAATATTATTGTATAAATTTGTACACAGAAGGGTGCATGTATTAACAACATTTTAGATATCTCTTTCTAACAACGGAGTAACAAGGTCATATACAAATAATATACACATGACATTAATTCGAAATGACAGGCGTCATTACTGTATCAATATTCCATCTAACTTAATGTTACTTGTTTTTCTAACATTATTAATGGATCATATTTTTGCATTTCTAAACAATCGGGATTTTCTTTATAGACACGGTGAATGCAGTCAAACGATGAAATCCATGGTTGCTATGGAAACATGAGAAAAGGAAAATTGTGCCAACGACAATCCTTTTTTAAAAAAGAAATTTGGAAGCAATTCAAGTGCTTTGAAAATTCATTATTTTCGGCATTCTGTATCACTGATTATTACATTCGTAGTGATTATGTCTTAAGGCTAGAAGCCGGGCAATGTGGCACATACGACAAACAAAACAGGAAGAGAAAGATATACACAAACGAATGTCGAATTCAACTTTCAACTTTTCAACTTTCATTTTCAAATGCTAAGTTCCGCATTATACGGAAAACAAAAGCAGACATTTTATACAAATACAATGTTCATATCACGTAATACAATGTTATATACAAACAAACACTTTAGTGTTATAGAGAATCATAAAAATACACACATATACATAAGTAAGCTTTTTAGAAATAATAATGCCGCGCATAGATGTAGCATCGGCACATGCAAGTATGCAAAATATAAACATGTTTATTAAATATAAATGTGACATACATTGCGGTACCATCGACATATTGGACTAAAAAATAAAAATCAGAAATTTATAGAATGTATACGTGTAAGAAGCTACAAAAATGAGTTGTTTAACGCATATTATGAAACAGGATTTATACAAACAGCTATGTTTCAGGTTATATAACAATGATTTAACAAATATATACAATGCTATTTACAACTGTTTGCAGTGTGTACATATCATATGTTGACATATTAGTGAAAGAAATAAAAATAAATAATGCTCAAATAAATCAATTATCATATTGACTAGTTACTTTCATTGTTATGGTTAGTGATTGTTTGCTTTATGAAAAACTAATACAAATTATAGGTGTGAGTACAAGGATTTAAAGGTGCTTTTAATCAATAGTTTATGATGTATTGATCTTTTTTTTCTTTTCTTTTTTTTCTTTTTTTTCTTTTTTTTTCTATTCCAAAATGAATTCGTTTCTAACTTTGATTTTTCATTGAAAAGTAATTTATTATTTTATTACAAAAGATACTTAGTTTACGAATGTCCTCCTTGTTTTCGTTGTTAAACAGTTCTCTTAATTTCTGAGTATTAGGTCTGTTATAATAATATCTATTAAGATATTTGTGCCTCTCATTTGAAAAAGTATTACATTTGAACAAATAGTGAAACTCATCCCCAGTTAATCATCACAGTTAACACATTTTCTTTCATTTATGACAGTGCTATTCCATCTACCCGTTTCTATAGGTAGTCTATGATTTCTGGTTATAAAGGACAATAATAATTTAGTTAAATTTGATGATAAATCATTTATATAATTACTTTGTGCAAAATTAACTTTTACAATTTTGTAGAAGTTCGATGCTGAGGTTCTGTCAATATCAGAGTGCCATTGTTGAATAAAACAGTCATTTATTTTTTGGTGCATAGACTTTATAAGCCATTTACTATTACTAAAACTGTGGCTATACCATATACCCGAGTAACCGTTATTGCAAAGTATATTTTTAACATTTTCGAACCACGGTGATTTAACACGTCTTTGTGAAACAAGTTCATTAAGTAATACATACAATTTTGAGTTTAGTTTCATTACTTGACCGTTTTCTTTGTTGTCAATCATTCGAGCCCAGTAAGATACAATTCTCGTTTTTATGTCTACTGATAGCGGCTGGATGCCGATTTCTCCGTATACCATATAGTTTGGTGTATATTTTTTTAAGTTGAAAATATATTTGTAAAATTTCAGTTGAACCCTTTCTAAGACATCAATATTTCCAAAACCCCAAATTTCACATCCATATAATAAAATGGGTTTTACACATTTCTCCAAAAGATCAATTTGAATATCAAATGGTAGTGTGAGTTTTTTTTATTTTTCTAAGTAGCGAAAACATGGCCTTTCAGCTTCTGGATAGATACAATGACAGTCTAAGGAAAAGAATTGTTAACACGAAACCTTTTCTTTAAAATAAACATGATCTAACTGGATTGAACCGCAAAATATCTGGAAGGCGAAAAAACGATGTTGAAATAAACTTGGTAAAATAATGAGCAAAGAGAAGGGAATTGAATACCTTCTTAAGTATTCAATCAGCTTATTCAAAAAGCAATCAAGGGATATGACACTTGCTACAAGTAACTCCATAACCCTGACCCTTGGTAATTCCTATTTCTTATTATTTCTGAAATAGCTTTGACATGGATTGTAAACGTTTGTGACCCATTATAACTAAATGCCTAGTGACTGTATGTGGCTCAGTGTGGACTCTCAAAATTAAGTTAAAAAAAATGATTCTATAGGTTAATATTTTGTTTAATTCTAAGTAATTTAATTGATTAATAGGGATTATACTTTGAATTACGTGCAAATCATGATTTCAGAAAAAAACACGAATTTCTCAGAGATTAATTTATTTTCTGGTGGATTAGCATTTACGGCCAATGCCTTGCAGACTATTTCTTAAATCAAATTGACTTGAACTGAATTTCTGAATTTGTTCGAAATGTATGGTTGTCATTTACGTGAAACGTTAGAAATTGCATTTTACCATTGTAGAGATTGAAGATTTTTATATTAAAAACTCGGACAAGAAACCGGCAAACAATATACTCCTAAAAATGAGCGAGATGAAATCACAGTGAAAATATGGGAATTGAAGGCCGAAACTTACAGGAGAAAATCAAAGCGCTAAAAACGTTGAAAGGCTTTTAGCCTGCTACGTTTTTTTCGGAGTTGTCATATAATTGATGTAATTGTTAAACAAATTAACATAAATATCTTAAGAAAGTATTTGCATGCTCATGAATTCCTTCGCAAACACTTTTAGATTTTTCTGCTGAAACTCAATTTAATCAAAACCATCGAATGTCAGTTACTTAAAATACTCATTTAATATGGGGAATACCAAAATAATTATGAAGTAAAAAGTAATACTCAATTGTTTATGAAAACTTATCTAGAACTTTGGTTTTATAAACAATGCACTGCCACAGATTAAAATTTTGGGCATTTTTAGTAAAATCTACTCTTCACTTCAAACATGACTGGGTCGTATCTAATAACTATCACGGTATGCCCGCTGGGCTAAATGTACCCAACAAAGTGCATTGTACATGTATTTCTACAATGACACGATTCTCGCGTAAAATTCTCCTGGATCGAGTCACCCACACACCATGTATTCCCTCCATGTTTTGATGTATCTTAATATTGCCCTTAACCTATACCTCGTGGAACAAATTAATATATTATATGAGTGGTTTATAAATATGCATATGTAACATGCTCAATACTCTAGGCTAAAATTACTGATACAAACTTAGGAATCTTCACACACTCTCCGTTCCATTCGGCATTACTTGACTATACTCACAAATCGAAGCAAGCTGAAAGCTTGACAACGCTTTAAATGCTTTGATTTTAATTGTAAATTTGTATAAAATGCATTACGAGTGGTTAAAGACTGATAGTATATACTTAGACAAATGGATGGTTTGAAGAAACACAGTCGCGTTACCAGCCTGAAAGCAATTCACAATGCAGTGACAAAAATCAGTAAGTGTATAGAAGTCAAACCATATTCTTGAAAAAATGTCAGATAACCTTGGTTATCTTTGACATTTTATTTTAAAACTAGTCCATTGAAGACATTTGAGAATATCCTTCGGAATCACCAACACATACTATGTAAATGGCAACCGCAATAGATTCGAACTGTACTTTGAAATCAATGATTTGAATAAGACCGTTAACACAATCCATATAGGACCGGCATACCCGATATAACGAGTATAATATATATAATGGTTTTTAAATTTAGTATATACTCAAGAACCAGCAAGTCATATTGAATGACCCAGAATAACTACACTTGGGACAAATGAGACTTAATTCCTCTTTCAAAAATGAGAAAACCATCGATGTCCAAATTATATACGGGTCATAAGTGAGCAACTGATTTGTCATTTTTGATAACATTTTTCATCATTTCCTGGTAGCCTTCAGAACAACATTTGGATGTCAAACTACCCTGTTAAGGCTGGTGGAAGACTGGAAAAAAGCCCTTGATGAGAACAAATATCTAGGCGCAGTTCTAATTGACATCTCGAAAGCATTGGACTGCCTGCCCCATGATCTCATTTAAGATAAGTTTAATGCATACGGTCTCTCAGCCCCAGCATGCAAACTTATGCACAGCTATCTTACTATTGCGCGTAAATATATATGTATTTGTATTGATATTTATTAAAACTTACACACATGTTGACATCTAAATACGTTACAAATTACCAAAGAAGAGAAACAAATATGTTTATTAGCAAATAGATTCCGATTTAATCTAGACGCTTTGGGATAAAGCGCTAACAGAACTATCAACGAGGGAGACGGCGGAACAAATACGCTTAATGCCTCAATCAATGGTGGACAGGAACGTTGATTTCCCATGATCATAAATTCTGCAGACATACAAGACAATAATAGTATCATCATTATGAACTGAGTATCACAAACATATTACGATCTTTTGCAATACATATTTTTGAACATGCATATAAAACTTAGAATTAAGTGTGATGTTAAGCAAATAAAATTCCTATTTATGAGATGTGGATGACATCCTGTCCTGTAGTACAGACATTCAATCTGTCAACGAATACAATACTAGAGTGATCATTCGGCATTGAATCTACAACTATATTTAAAGGGTTTTGTGCAAGTTGTCTTGATAATTATCTTATACCATCTCCTTATCAAAGTTGATGGACTTAATATACGAACACACGTGCGTTTTAAGGTTATTAGTGATAGCACGTCTGTAGTGTGTGATACTGTTATTATGTACGCCGTGTAATTCATAACCATGTACCAACATTAAATGTTTATAAGAAATAAAAGTCATAAACAATTATGTGCTGTCGTGTTTTGCCATCAATCAATGGTGATTGGTAAGATCTAGCACCAATAAATTGATATCTGAAAGGTGTTTATTTTATTATAAGAAAGTTCTGTGATGATGTCCATTGATTTCAGCCATGTCATTATCACAGGCAATTGATTTTCTCTGGCGCTTTATAAACAAGAATTAGCCCAACATGAGTCTTATTAAGTGTAAAGTGATATTTGTAGTACCAATGATGAGGCAATATTTCAATTAACAGAATACGACGTTGTACATTTTACACAATACGTCATAAATATAATCACACCAGTAAGCTTCTTATTCTTAAATTTTCAAACAACTATATCAAAATATTAATATTTAAGATTACCTCTACATCCTGGTACTCAAAGACATGATTGCCTGTGATTTTGTTGATGATTTGAGCGACCCCTATCACCTCCGACTCGTGGTTGAGAATCGGCATGCACAGAATACTGTGAGTTCTGAACCCTGTCCTTGCATCCACTGATTTGTTGAATCGGGGATCCTGTAACACATTCATGGAAAGCTTGTTAGCGTTTATAAACCAGTTGCTTTTTTCTGTTTTGCAGTGGAATTTTACTCTACATCAAAACTAAACAAGAAGAAAAGAACGAATTATTAACGCAAAATTCCTCACAAATTCAATTGCAACATATTATGTAGCTTATTCCATCAGCTAAATATACATGCTTAATCTTACATAACATTCGAACATACCTTATTATGATACCAGGTAAGAGCATTTTGTTGCAGACAACCTTATATGTCGCAAAATAAACAAGAAACACAAAACCACCTTCGAAAATAAGTTCTTGGAACATTTGCGATGCAATAAAACTGTGGATGACCGCACTAAGCATTAACCAATTTCTTTTTCAGCCGTTGGATAGAAATAACTAAACTTCCATCGAAGTCGGAGTTTTCGGACTTGTTATATTTATGGTAGCATGTTTACTTGATCTCAAATTAAAGGTATAAACGGTTTTTATAACATTCAAGACAACAATCCTAAAACCCACTTTACACCCAGCTTAAAACCTTGCACAAATCCAAAAAGCATATACATTTTAAAGAAAATTCATTGACATATTTATAATTCTAAAGAATTTTTACGAACCTCATATGCTTCGGTTATATTAATGGTTTCTTTGGTTCGAGCAACATGCCCTGCAATACCACAACCAAATGGAACTTTGATTTCATTATCCTCTGAATGCAAAGATTCTTCAAGGGTTGAATTCTCTGTCACATTAAACAGTTTTGACACAAGGTACCGGTTATTCTTTGAACCTCTGACAAGAAACAAGCTTCCTCTATCACTGCCCGTTAAAACACTTACATTCCTTAAAATCTTGTGACATAAAACGTTCACATCCAGTTCACTTGCAATGTCTCTGATCAGCTCCATGAACATTTCACATTCATTCATAGCCAAAAGCTTGTCCCGTGTTACAAGGGACCTATTCCCTTTCCAGGCCATACCATCAACATAATTCTTAAACATGGCTGATGTGATGGAGTTGCGGGATACTGTTCTAAATTGTGGTTTGTCCATTACATCCATGTTTTTAATTTTGTAAATGAGCTCAGGTGTTCCGTGTTTCTTGATCCAGTTTTCAAGAAAGTCAGCGTTGGATAGAAGATAATTATCCACGTCCTCTTCTCGCAATATAGGTGGTGATTCGGATTCCATTATTATTGTCAAAACAAGTCAAACCTAGTAGATAAGTTGATCAAAATATTCAATGATACAAAGTGAATATGCTATTTTGCTGAGTCCCTGAAATGAGAGTACTGCGTATTTTACTCAAAAGTCAGAGTCAAAAGTCATTCAAATCAGAAATAGTATGATACTACCAATAGATTAGCTTAAGACTAACCAGAGCATATATAACGCATGGTATACAAATAGCAATACATTTAACGTTTCTAAACGTTCGAACATTAGTTCCTTAAATAATTATATGCATGTCCAATTAACTAATATTGTCTACATCAAAATACAACATGCGATCGAATCGTATGACAATAACAGCCTATTCATTTATATTTTTCCAATATTTGTAACAGTAGTTGAATAACTGTCATAAAGAAAACAGTATTATTAACGACACATCAGTTAATTGCAATGTAAGTATCATCCATAAATACCTATTTAAAGTAAGTATATCCATTCACTTAAAAGTTTCACCCTACATCCCTGTAAATTAGGACACATGCGAGATAAACAAAGCATCGTGTGAGCCTACAAGCCACATGCTAGCTGGTTATTAGTACGTATTGGAGAGGATAGTAAGCGTACTTTAAATTTTCGATATTACAGCAGCATTACTTCGAAATGTCGACAATACAATATGGCTTAAGAAACGGACAATGTAATCCATAGTCAGGTAGCTATGTTTGTACCTAACAGGCGGAGGCAAGATAAAAAGGAGATCACGTGCAACAGAAACGAATGCCTCATAGTTATGTGATTGGCAACATGCAGTTTGCACATCCGAAATTTCATTACGTAGTCGAACATTCCCTTACTGCAGTAAATGGTATATTAGAATAAGATAATCACATCGACTAAAAGGCAAGATGATTTTCGAAATAAAATGTATTATACTTAAACTGGCTTTTTCAATGTCTGTACACACATTAATAAAGCATAATATATTATATATAACATAACACTTTTTAAATATATATGTACCACTATTTACCATATCACCATGTAAAATTGTATTTTAATAAGTACGCAATGACGAAATATTTTAACTTCAACTTATTTCAAAAGCATAACGGTGTAAAAAAAATGCACTGCAAGTCAATTGCAGATTCAACAAATGTTTAAATAACGTTTGTTTTTGACATCTTCAAAGAGACATAATGAATGGCTAAAGACGTTAATGTGAGGTTAAAATGAAATGAATATAAATATTTGAATCATGTTGCTTATGGCAATGTGGTGAATGTTTAGGTGTGTACATCATTTCGTATCAGTACTCCAAGTAAACATTCGGACCAAATTAATCTAAGGTTTGTTTATCTAGGCTTTGACCTGAAATTCAGATGAAAAATATCAGGTCAGATTTCTTTGCAGCCTTATTCATTCACATCCGGATATGCAAATGGATATATAAAATATGCTTTGTTTGTTTATATTTGAATGTTCAACCGTGCTTTAGACGGTGAAGTGTTACTATTTAGATTAGTTAATTGGTTCAGTTAAGTCTGTCTGGCTTACATTAAAGTAACTACCTTTAGGTTTGAGAAAATAATTTAAAAAAAAAACTAAATTTCAAATATATTTCACGCATTTGCTTTATAATAATAAAAGTATCTTTGATAAATATTTGAACAAAAAATTGAAAACCTCATTTGCTAAAGCTTTAAAAAGTTCGAACACCAGTATGTTTACCATTCAGATCTTGATAAGCCGAATGGAATCATCAAGAAGAGCGTTGCATCATGGCTCTTGCTTTTTTCATAAATAAACGCATGGTTCACTAAGAATACAATGATTTTAGTGTATTACGCTTAAATGGTGTATATGCAATACGTAATTTGTTAGTGATGTTTATGGGCTTTTTCTGTGTAGATTCCATTGATTTTAAAGATAACAAATATCATTTAAAAATGACGAGAAATAATTTACAACCTGTTGAACCGTTTCTTCTGTTAATGAAGTGAGTATTGATTTGCAAGCATCGCACGTCCTGTTCGTGAAATATTATGGTTCCACCAGCCCGCCTTGCTAATGAGAGACTGCGCCAACAAATTGACGTGAATAAATGATAACAATGATTCAGTGAAACCATTGAATTGCTGTTTGCCATAACGATTAATGAGAAACGCACAAAGGCATGTTGGCACATTGATTGGAGTTTTAGCACTGTGATGTTTTGATATAACATACAAGCTTAGACCTAAACTAATACGTATGCATTAAAATATATTTATTAAAATAATCCGATGACCAATTACAAAAGTCCGTCTTTTCAACGATCGTACCATAGTAATACAAAACTTGAAACTACAGGCGCAAACTGAGCAGCCAAAGGTTTACCAGTATGCTTGTCTAGAGTCATAATGAGCCAAGCACACACTAGTCGAGTCACACAGCGACTCCATTTATAGAGTGCACGCACTACAATGAAAGAAAAACGTTCTCTGGACATAAAAGGGTAGTAGGTTATGATATCTCAACCTATCAATTGTGACAATGTTCATCACCGTTAGATTTCTACCAAGGGGAAAAGCAATGTTTATTTCAAACGTACCAACATTACTGGTCACTTAGAGGTATGGGTGATAAATACTAATAATTCAATTTAGTTAAATAAAATATGTTTGACAGTTGTTGGGTGTACAGAACAAATATGATTGTTTGGACACACGGGCATATGGTCGGAATGAAAACCCCGAAACCGGAATTTTACAAAATCAACGTACGCATAGGCCCAACAACGGTATATTTTTTAAGTATGACCATTGCATTTGAATGGCTGCCATGCTGTTGAATGAACATGTATGTTGATTGATAACGAAACGGTTATGCCATATCATCACTATTTTACCTAAATTCCGAAAGTTTAACCAAACAACTCATATGCTTATGAATGCGTGCATGAAAAGGTCCGGTACAAGTATGTTTATGTTAAAAAAGAACGAAACAAATGAACTCAACAAATCCGTTTCTCTTCAGGTAGCATATTCAGCTTAGACGAGTTAATTTGTTTTTGTTCAGGAATTACAAACATAATCATATGTTAAATAAGGCCTCTTGAACACTTTTTATTACCAAATCAACCGAAATTCGTCGACAAAACCATTGCTTTCTTCTTAAATATAAATTGAGTTCCCCTGAAACAAAGCAAAAACTATTAAAATTTTGACATTCTCCATCAAACAATATTTTTCTTGCTTTATAAAGTATCATAATAATGTCCCCACTGGCGCATTCGATAAGCTTGTATACTACCGTCCAAGAGGTACATAGTTTGAATCCATATATGCCTACATTACATATCCTTTTCGTTCATTCCATTTCTAATCGGTTTATAGTTGATAACATCATTTATTTTATTTAATTGTTACTCCAAAAAAGTGTTTTAGATGCGTGTCTGTGTATTGCATCTTGGAGAAGTCGAAACTGTTGCATCGGTTGATTGTCTGTGTATGACCACATCACATCCTCGAAGAGTCAACACTCTTGCTGCGCACGTCACATCCTTGAAGAGTCGAAACTGTTCCATCGGTTGAATGTCTGTACATGACCACATCACATCCTCGAAGAGTCAACACTCTTGCTGCGTATGCGTGTCTGTGTTTGACCACACCACACCCTCGAAGAGTTAACACCGTTGTTTCCGATGGTTGTCTGTGCATGACCACATCACATCCTCGAAGAGTCAACACTCTTGCTGCGTATGCGTGTCTGTGTTTGACCACACCACACCCTCGAAGAGTTAACACCGTTGTTTCCGATGGTTGTCTGTGCATGACTGCATCACATCTTGACGGAGTAAACAGTGCTGTTACGGATGGGTTTACCCTTTCACAGGCATGTTTTTGTATCGCCACTGACTGTAAGTGCAGTCCTTTACACTTTTCTAGCCTTAAATTGATGTTGGCTTAGAATTTAAAACGCTGTTAGATATAAATTTAAATATTAACCGTTAACATGCAAAACTTAACGATACTTTAATGTACATGTCAGTTGTGTTTTATAAACATAGAAATTGGCGTACTACTCGGGTTGTTAATCCGTGTGTCATCAAACGAGATAACATTACGCAAACTTTATCCTGTGTATACTATTACTTTATTTAACTTTTTTTAATATATAAACACAATTACCATTGAACTAAGTTATAAAATGTGTTTTTTATAAAACAAATGACACTGCGTAGCTAGAACATATCTGTTTACTGCTATATGTATTGATGAAACATCACTTTCAATTACTTAAGCGTAAGTTCCTTCCTGCTGTAGCGAATTGATACCACTATTACTGTTTTTCAATCCAAATGAACTAAAAGTATTGAAAGAATTTTGGATGGCACATACAGTATCGCTAATACTCTAGAATAGAGGGGTATATTTTGTTAAGATAATCATATTACCTATCGCATAGCAAACAATTTCTTAAACAGTGCAGTGTTTTATTAAGCATTGTACTGCGAAATAATGTTCCTTAAACATCCGTTGGTATTGCAGTAAACGTATTCATCGACTTTCATGAGGCGTACACTAAAGCGCAGTAACACGATATCCTGGTGAAAGTCAGAAATCGGCATTACTACACTGATGCAGTTAAAGCGAAGCACACCTCTCAAAACACTGACGACAGTTTTCAAACAGAGAGGGTATCTTGTATCGGGGTATTATCCTGAATACCAGAAAAGCAAAGATAACACTTGTGAAACTTTACATGCAAAGAGCGGATCTTATCCTGCAGTATTATCATTAATACTGGAAAAGCTAAAATAATAAAAAAGGAACAATCATGTAAAACCCCAGTCAAACTTGGGCCGCGTTCCCACGGCGTTCATGAACAATTAAAAACGCCGATCTGCGCGAAGTGGAATCGCAACCATCGCAGTGGCATCACAGGTAAACGTGGTGGGACCGCATAGAACGCCAAGCGACGGTGCGCACTTTGAACATGCCCAAACAAACGCCGTCACTCAGCGTTCTGATAAGAACGCAGTAGGATCGC
This sequence comes from Mya arenaria, assembly GCF_026914265.1. NCBI lineage: Eukaryota > Metazoa > Mollusca > Bivalvia > Myida > Myidae > Mya > Mya arenaria. The sequence goes on along the minus strand of NC_069133.1, from coordinate 32,651,775 downwards.
CGTGAGGGCGCGATAGCAGAGCAGTTATGTCACCTACAACGCCACAGAATCGCCGTAAGCGCGCACAGAGGTCGCTGTGCGAACGCAATCTTTATCGGTAGCGCTTGCCCGACGATCGCTCGTCTTTCTATGAAATGATACTGCGTCTCTATCGTGCTTATACGGCGCGTATAGAGTTTAACGGTAATGAGTTTTATTTTACGTACTCTTACAACGATTGTACGGAGCCGCTTGGGCGATCATTGCGCTCGCAATGCGCTTCTACCGCGTTAATTGCCTATATGCAGGACCAGTAGATCCAGGATGATGCAGAGACTTTTGATCTCATTCTGAGTTGACGTTGCAGCATGGTCTTAAATTGTCAGAGAGCAAATGGAAGAATGGATAACTGATGGAGATATCGATTGTGTAGGCAGTGCAAAATAAAACGCCGACATGACGTGAGAGCGCCATGAGAGCGCAGACAATCGCCAACTAGAACTCTGTTGAACCGCAGTCGAACGCCATGGAATTCCGTAGAAACGCCAAGGTTTCCGTGAGAACGCCGTGACATCGACAAAATATCTTTTTTTTTCAGCGATCTTACGGACCTCTGGGAAATTTAACAAGCCCGCAATCGCAATGACAACGCGGCTAGGTGTGACAGGGGCTTAACATAATTCATCGGGCACATACAATTTCAGGTGCTACTTTGAATTGAGTTTATTGTAAAATATAATTATTAAGCCTGTCCGTGCTTGTAAATGCAGCTGTTAAGACAATCAAACGTAACAAGATCTATTAACCAGTTGCCTGGTTAAACGAAACATTCATAGAATATATTTATATTTTGGGCTTACATTTGTGTGTTGTATATGCTATTTTAAACAGTGCTTTTTTCCAAAAACCTGGACTAAAAAAGTTGTTATAACTTAACAATTCAAGACGCCATATGGTCATGACATAATCAAATGCGTCTTTACAGCGATCCAGTAGCATTTTTGTAACAAGGAATAAAATCGACACTTCCTTCTATTTTTATCTTACCTGAACAATATATTCAAAAACTATAAATTGATTTGAAATCATGAATATTTCGGATCAAACAAACTCTGAAAAACTATTCTTATCCAAAAAATAAATAAAACTAACGTTAATAACGCTTAATAACTTTAAAATGATAACCAACATACCAAACTCGCATAGAGCACGATACGTGAGATACAAACAAATGCAAATCATACATATTGATATTACCAAAACTGTTCGTAATATGTATTGGCAACTCGTTAGCAATACTCCAGCAATCACAGACAACTTTGATCGGGATTTGTCATCTGCGCATTTGAAACCTTTTACATGTGTGTTATCAAAACCGTAATTCTAACTCCGTGTATAAACGACGACTAAAAGTCAAAGTTACGGCAACCTCAACCCGAGTCACTGAAATACACGAATGCCTCAGCGAAGCTGGTGCAGATCTTAACCATGTTGATAATGTTGTCCAAGATAACGTTCATATCTAGAGTGCTGTATCAGTGAGTAGCGTTTATATTAATACTGTGCGGTTCAGCAGGTACTTTTGATATTGGGTTTTTGTATAATAGAAATAATAAGAATACAAATAGAACACTATTAAACATGGTTCCATACAAGAAATAATGAGTAGCGATCTCTTTTCTGTAGAACCGTTATTGACATTTTATAGTACTATTCGCAAAGAACACCTATATTTTAAAGGCTTGAAATAACTTAGTTGTACCTCAGCAGAGTGCAATAGACGCTCTGGAATTACCTGAAAACTAGGGCCTACGATGTTCCTTGTAACTCCGAGATTATGTTTTGTACACGAATAACATTTCATTATTGCCTTTATACTGTTCTTTCATTCGGGCTAACACTAATCTCAACATAAGCAATTTTATTCATGAGGAATTTAATAGCCACTCTGGGATAAATTCAAATAAGATCTTTTATGGTTTTATACGTCCAACTATAATTCAACTACCTGGCATTAAAACATGTCATTAAATTTGAATATTGGATTTTTGAAGTATTGGCGAGGGTAATTTTACTCGCCATTAAACTTAATCATATAATTTATTGTAAGCATTGAACAAATCCTCAAGACATTTTAAATGTTTGTTTATATCTTCAATGTATATTATATGTTTCGTCGTTGCATGCATAAAAAGGCATCAGATGACTTTTTCTTCTATAAAATCCTTCAGTTTAACAGTAAACCAATTTTATATCAATTCGCCCAATGCAGTTGTCAATTCAAAATTAAAGTAATAAAATTTTCTAGAGAAGAAGGACACTGTAAATGTTCATACTTAAGTACGAAAACATTAGTTTCTATAATTCATAAAAACGTCTTTCCTACTATAGTGTCATTTTTAAACAGACAAAAGGAAAGAAAAGGGAATAATATAACTTATGCTTTCCTTACTACATTTTATTAAAACTGAATTGAAAGAGCAAAAGCTACACCGATGCGTTTAAAGAAATACGCATAGTCCTTGCGTATGCTCAAAAGTGTAGGCTACGATAGTTGTTAAACGCAGCCTGATATGTGTGACATACAATGTATCGACATACTTGTTTTCAACACTGTGTTTTATCAGGAATAAGCGTTTAAGACAGTCTGATTCACATGCGCAGTTTCTACAAGCAGAAAAAGAACCTTTCTATGCGAGAATATTTTAGACATAATACTAGCCGACATAAATCCAGTTACATAACTTCATGACAGTCTTACACGAGACACGTGTAATTGAGACGAGTACAGTTACGTTCCATTTAATGAAAAAAAATCCGAGTAAATTGAATTACGCCAAGTCATGCAACCTAAATTGTGATACGTTGGCTATCATCTTACGAGATTGATCAATTATAATGACCAGCTTTTATCAGTTAGTTTCATATTAACTGCTATTTCACGTAAATGACACATCCCTTTCTGCAGTTCATGATTGGCTTTTTTTAAAACGTGTGTTCCTTCTATCTCGACAGTGTTAGCTATATTTGCTGTCTATGAAGCTTCTTGCAAACACTGATGTAGGTATTTACCAAAGATAAGGAACCACATCTATAGAGAAAATTTTGAACAATTGAAAATAGTGAGATATTGCTCATTGAACTGAATTTTCTGAACAAAATAATTCTTTTTAAGATCGTACTTGACTTAAGCATCGGATTCAGCAGCACCTTAACAGCTTCAACGACTAGTGTAGAGCTATTTCTGACATGTATTAAGTTATCATACACTTTTTCCAAGCTAGATCGATAATATACAAGCCTTCAAGTACAAGAATTTATAGAGACACGAATATCAGCTCAGCATGCCTAGTCAACAGTCGGAAGTTGTTTGTAAGAGATGATCAAAATGATGTAGAACTTAATTATTTAAGTTCCATTATGTTTTATAGATGTTAGCTCATTTTTAGTATGTATATCCAAATGACTTCTCTTATCCTTCTTTACATATTTACCCCCCCCCCCCCCCCCTCTAAAATGCATTTATTGCAATAACAAAATGCAACAAATTTAAAAAAACCGGAAGTTACTTTTAGTGTAATCTAAATTTACCGCGAACAACCTCATATCGCAATTTGCATATCACGGGACGTTCGGAATACCAAAAATTCTATGTTGCTTTAAATACAAATAATTTCCCCATTATTGCATGCAACTGAAAACACTTATTTTATTCCTTTTTTACTCCTTTATATCGAAATTGCAGAGAAATTACAGTTATGATAAAAACATATGTTTGTTTCAGCGGGGTGCGAACCAACGCCGGCAAAATCAAGGAAAAGAGACCGTAAGAAATCAACACCTGAACCTCTAGACCACCAGAACAATCCATCATTTCTAACATAAAAACAGATATTAATTGATTATGATGATATTTACAATATTGATATTAATAGATTTATAACAGTTTTCAAATTTGAATACATTATGCGTTGCAATAATATTGGTATGATACTTAAGAAAAAGGCACACATATGAATAGAAATGTTAAGACTAGTCTCGAATATGAAAGTCATTTAGAATTATATCCCAAAGTTTAATATTTTTCTTTATTAGACTACGACTCTCTGTGCACCCACTCAATCAGATTGGTTTCAATTTAATTTGAACATTTTAAGTATTTTCTACTTATTTCTCAAGTCCTTTCCGGCAACTGCTCAGGTATTGTTTGCAAAGTGCTATGCTCCGCCCACTTATCTACCTCAATAGCATATAGTGAGTCAGTGATCCAATTTGGAATTTCGTTAGTATTTCCCAGACATTTCTTTTTACTAAAGTATCGTGCGGACCTCGATATTTATGAGACATTATATGAGACTCTATTAAAATTATATGCTCACCTTTTTCTCTAATTATTTAATCCTTAGTTTCACTGTGGCTTAAAATAACCATTCGCGAGATTATATTTTGACAAATATAATCACCTCAGTAGTTAATTGGATGACTAAATGACAACCAGCGTCGTGTTAATTCTTAATTACTTTTACAATGTTCAAGTAGCATCACGTGCAAGCAAACGTCCATTCACACGTTCACGCAATACTTCAAGCACAAATACACAAGCACACCATCACTTTTTCATCGAAGAACAAGCTCACCTTCACGTATACGTATATTTACAAACTCACGTACACACACGTATACACACACACGCATGCACGCACGCACTCATACATACACGCACACACGCACGCACGCATGTACATATACACATACACCTTCACGTATACGTATACTTACAAGCACACTACACATACAATCACACGCACAGGTACAAATACAATCAAACACACACGTACACATACAATCACACGCACAGGTACAAATACAATCACACGTACATGTACACATACAATCACACGCACACGTACACATACAATCACACGCACAGGTACACATACATTCACACGCACACGTACACATACAATCACACGCACACGTACACATACAATCACACGCACAGGTACACATACATTCACACGCACACTACACATACAATCACACGCACAGGTACACATACAATCACACGCACATGTACACATACAGTCACACGCACAGGTACACATACAATCACACGCACACGTACACATACAATCACACGCACAGGTACACATACATTCACACGCACACGTACACATACAATCACACGCACAGGTACACATACATTCACACGCACACGTACACATACAATCACACGCACAGGTACACATACAATCACACGCACATGTACACATACAATCACACGCACAGGTACACATACATTCACACGCACATGTACACATACATTCACACGCACACGTACACATACAATCACACGCACACTACACATACAATCACACGCACAGGTACAAATACAATCACACGCACACGTACACATACAATCACACGCACACGTACACATACAATCACACGCACACGTACACATACAATCACACGCACAAGTACACATACAATCACACGCACACGTACACATACAATCACACGCACAGGTACACATACAATCACACGCACATGTACACATACAATCACACGCACACGTACACATACAATCACACGCACACTACACATACAATCACACGCACAGGTACAAATACAATCACACGCACACGTACACATACAATCACACGCACACGTACACATACAATCACACGCACAGGAACACATACAATCACACGCACACGTACACATACAATCACACGCACACGTACACATACAATCACACGCACACGTACACATACATTCACACGCACACGTACACATACAATCACACGCACACGTACACATACAATCACACGCACAGGTACAAATACAATCACACGCACATGTACAAATACAATCACACGCACATGTACACATACAATCACACGTACACGTACACATACAATCACACGCACAGGTACACATACAATCACACGCACACGTACACATACAATCACACGCACACGTACACATACAATCACACGCACACGTACACATACATTCACACGCACACGTACACATACATTCACACGCACACGTTCACATACATTCACACGCACACGTACACATACAATCACACGCACATGTACAAATACAATCACACGCACACGTACACATACAATCACACGCACACGTACACATACATTCACACGCACACGTACACATACAGTCACACGCACACGTACACATACAATCACACGCACATGTACAAATACAATCACACGTACACGTACACATACAATCACACGCACACGTACACATACAATCACACGCACATGTACAAATACAATCACACGCACATGTACACATACAATCACACGCACACGTACACATACAATCACACGCACACGTACACATACATTCACACGCACACGTACACATACAATCACACGCACACGTACACATACAATCACACGCACATGTACAAATACAATCACACGCACACGTACACATACAATCACACGCACACGTACACATACAATCACACGGACATGTACAAATACAATCACACGCACACGTACACATACATTCACACGCACACGTACACATACAATCACACGCACACGTACACATACAATCACACGCACACGTACACATACAATCACACGCACAGGTACAAATACAATCACACGCACACGTACACATACAATCACACGCACACGCACACATACAATCACACGCACAGGTACAAATACAATCACACGCACACGTACACATACAATCACACGCACATGTACAAATACAATCACACGCACACGTACACATACAATCACACGCACACGTACACATACATTCACACGCACATGTACACATACAATCACACGTACACGTACAAATACATTCACACGCACACGTACACATACAATCACACGCACATGTACAAATACAATCACACGCACACGTACACATACAATCACACGCACACGTACACATACATTCACACGCACACGTACACATACAATCACACGCACACGTACACATACAATCACACGCACACGTACACATACAATCACACGCACACGTACACATACAATCACACGCACACGTACACATACATTCACACGCACATGTACAAATACAATCACACGCATACGTACACATACAATCACACGCACAGGTACAAATACAATCACACGCACACGTACACATACAATCACACGCACATGTACAAATACAATCACACGCACACGTACACATACAATCACACGCACACGTACACATACATTCACACGCACACGTACACATACAATCACACGCACACGTACACATACAATCACACGCACACGTACACATACAATCACACGCACATGTACAAATACAATCACACGCACATGTACACATACAATCACACGCACACGTACACATACAATCACACGCACACGTACACATACATTCACACGCACACGTACACATACAATCACACGCACACGTACACATACAATCACACGCACACGTACACATACAATCACACGCACATGTACAAATACAATCACACGTACACGTACACATACAATCACACGCACACGTACACATACAATCACACGCACATGTACAAATACAATCACACGCACATGTACACATACAATCACACGCACACGTACACATACAATCACACGCACACGTACACATACAATCACACGCACACGTACACATACAATCACACGCACACGTACACATACATTCACACGCACACGTACACATACAATCACACGCACACGTACACATACAATCACACGCACATGTACAAATACAATCACACGTACACGTACACATACAATCACACGCACACGTACACATACAATCACACGGACATGTACAAATACAATCACACGCACACGTACACATACATTCACACGCACACGTACACATACAATCACACGCACACGTACACATACAATCACACGCACACGTACACATACAATCACACGCACAGGTACAAATACAATCACACGCACACGTACACATACAATCACACGCACACGCACACATACAATCACACGCACAGGTACAAATACAATCACACGCACACGTACACATACAATCACACGCACATGTACAAATACAATCACACGCACACGTACACATACAATCACACGCACACGTACACATACATTCACACGCACATGTACACATACAATCACACGTACACGTACAAATACAAACACACGCACACGTACACATACAATCACACGGACATGTACAAATACAATCACACGCACACGTACACATACAATCACACGCACACGTACACATACATTCACACGCACATGTACACATACATTCACACGCACACGTACACATACATTCACACGCACACGTACACATACAATTACACGGACATTTACAAATACAATCACACGCACACGTACAAATACAATCACACGCACACGTACACATACTATCACACGCACATGTACAAATACAATCACACGCACACGTACACATACAATCACACGCACATGTACAAATACAATCACACGCACACGTACACATACAATCACACGCACACGTCACATACATTCACACGCACATGTACACATACAATCGCACGTACACGTACAAATACAATCACACGCACACGTACACATACAATCACACGGACATGTAAAAATACAATCACACGCACACGTACACATACAATCACACGCACACGTACACATACATTCACACGCACATGTACACATACATTCACACGCACATGTACAAATACAATCACACGCACATGTACAAATACAATCACACGCACACGTACACATACATTCACACGCACACGTACACATACAATCACACGTACACGTACACATACAATCACACACACACGTACACATACAATCACACGCACACGTACACATACAATCACACGCACACGTACACATACAATCACACGTACACGTACACATACAATCACACGCACACGTACACATACATTCACACGCACATGTACACATACAATCACACGTACACATACAATCACACACACACATACACATACAATCACACGCACACGTACACATACAATCACACGCACACGCACACGTACAAGCACACCTTCACGTTTACACAAACTTAGAAGCACACTTACAAGCGCACTTACACGTACATGCACAAGTAAACGTAAACGCTGTTACATAACCCCTCTAATATATATATTTCACCAATTTGTCTTTAATGAAGTAACACCCCAGTTCAGTAGCATTTAACCTTTTAGATATGGTTATTTTTTTATAATTTATACATCTACTTAGATATGCTCAAATCAACACGAACCATCTCTGTAAAAAGGACTGGCCGTTAAGAAACATATACACAAATAAAAACAACAAACATTTAGTACTTTGCAAATATCAGTTAATCGAGATTTTATTTTTCGCATTATCACTTTATTAAAAAATGAAACATTAAGTAAGAAAACAACAACAAATACATCATGACAAACTTTGACATTCTTGTAAACAGATATCAACAGAAAACACTTCTGTTTATGCGAACTACAAATGTTATCACTGTAAGAACAACTGCTGTTGTGCATAAATGTCTGTATGAAATACGAAAATCTCTTATCTGTCCCTCCTGTTTTATAAACATACATATGCAGCTGCATATCAGTAATACCATTTCATAATTCTTTCAACGGTTCATTGAGTATAAACAACAGCCTTTTTCCTTTACTAATTTAGTCAAAGACTGACAACGGCCATAACAAAATATGACACAATAATTATTAACAGCGAGCGTTAAGTTATATCACAGATACTTCGTTAAATGATCTTAAATCAGCAGGAACTTTTGGGCGAGGTTAGGTTACAAAAGAGTGCATGTCTTTGATCTGGCCGCTTCGTGGTTTCTTGCTCTTTTTGTTGATGCATTTTTTGAATCCTGCAAAAAGAAAGACATTTATCGAAGAATTGAGTAATTTCGCTGCTTAGTATATATCTTGACAAGTGGGCCCATGTTAACCGACAAGTACTATTCTAGTCTCAGACTCTATATCTAAAAGGACCGTTACACTAAAAGAAAAATAAGTAGTTTTAAGCCTAAAGTGTCAACTCAGACTCGCAACTGTTCGTAAACATGGACCCGAAACGAAAGGGATATTTATATCCGGATGTTTTGTCAGTTTGCAGTAAAGATTGCTCTAATGATAAAAAACCCTGGGTTGAGTCTTGAACGTATCTTGAACCTGGTTTTGTAACAAAGTCTTTCTTTGAATTGACCCAAAAACAAACTTATAAGGAAAATGAAGAGAACACTTTTGGACCTTCAAAAGGTATGAAAAGAAATCCAAATCTTTAAGTTTACTTATTATAACATCGTTTACGCCTAAATGCTACAAAACAATCGGAGAAATTCTGGTCTACATCTTTCGACTGTAATTTGTTGCTCTGTGAGATCGTAGCATGTAGATCAAATCTAGCAGTTTGGTAATTGAATCTGATGCCCCTTGAAACTAAACACATTCGTGAACCGATTCGGCATTGTAAATTTAGTATATAGCATTTTTACATCATCTATTAAAAGAAAGATATTGAAGCTAGGCATTGAGTTCCAAAGACCTTACCATATAAGTAAATTAAACTCCTAGTTTACCAGAGAGTGACAACAAAGGTCAACTCGTTCTGGCAACAATTTTAACTGTCTCGTCTGAAGGTGATGTCATGACAATAAATATCAGTCAGCCTATAAAACGATACTATAGTGATGCTAATTACGACTAGAAGACTGATTGCTCTGACCTTGAGTCTTTTGGCCGTTATATCTTTGTTGTTGCTGCTCCTCTCTGAGTGTATGCTATTGTCAGTCTTGGACGCGTACAGGCGAGCCCTCATCTCCTCCGTTTTACCTTTACAATAGGAATCAGTGACCTTGCAATAATTTAATTTAAAATGAAAATGTATTTTATTTTAAAAGGACGTCTTCACATTATTATTTGTGTATTCAAATGCGTTTCCCCTTTTTGCAGTATATCACATTATATATTCTAAAAAGTGCAAATTCATGCATTGATTGATTTTCTACGTCTGCAAAATCCATTAGTTTAGAAATGTTGTCTTTTGAACGATAAACTACATTGGAATTGGCAAAGTTTTAAGACCATACTTCGATGTATTGACTATTAGATTAATCAATGAAGACTAATGATGTCCAGAATTTACAACTCGCAAACACCTTTCTGATCTTTCACTATACCATCATCATCATTATAATTGCTACGTATATATATATATATATATATATATATATATATATATATATATATATATATATATATATATATATATATAAAAGACAAACGAGTACGATTTGTACCGTACGAAATATAGAAAAGAGAACTTAAATTTGAAAAAAAAAAATGTAAAATATTCGAAAACAATGTCTAAACAAAAAATATACAAATAATTCTAATACTTAATGCATAGTAAGTCTGTGATAAATAGTGCTACGTTAAAATATAGTCTTATTCCAACAATTAAGAATACAAAACAAAAACAAAACAAAGATTAACACAACGACGACAGTCAAAATGACAAAACAAACTACAAGTCAAAATGCTTGGCATGATGATGAACCAGGCACTGTATTGTGTTATATTGTTTACTTAGCTATCAGAGTTTTACGCTAAATTTGTTCTTGTTTAAATACGTGAAATAAGGGTCAAAGGACTCGCACCTTCACACGAGGTGATCGATGCTCTCAATAAATATGCCAGGCACTAGCATTTCATGGTGATCATTATTGTGTACCAAGTATCAACACGGGACTACCCAGCCTGACCAACTGACCTTGTGATGAATCCTTTATATCACGTTCAAACTTCAATTCGTTTATAGCTTACTAACCGATCTCTCAGTAAACCGCCCCAATCAGCATTTTCAAGTTTAGCTTTGCTTTTGTTCAAAAACATTAAATCCCACACATATATATCAATGGTTACTTTCAAACACCTTCCTTATGGAGCAGAGCCAGTTCCTGCCACCGCTGGCGGTTTCTCGTCAAACCCGTGTGCAATGGTTTCAGACCCTCGTTCACCGATACTAGCATCTGTACAAAGAACACAAAACACAATGCATGCAACAAAACAACAGCTAGTTTGAAACTGCGCAAGCAGAATGCCTCACAATATTATTCATGGTACGTGTAATGTGATAGGCATGTCATACTTGTTTATAGTTTGTAAATATTTTAACAATCTTTACTACGTTAGTTTGTGATTTGTGATATTGCATAATGTCTAACGAATTCAATGTAAATCAATGAAAAAAACTATATATAAATGCATAAAGGTGTAGTAATATTATCAATACTATATAAACTAGCCACCCAAGGTACCAAAGAGGAGCAGAGCGAGCTGGCCACCGCCATATATGTGCAAAGTACCATTAGGTTACTAAAATGTGAAAAACTCTAGCTGAAACCGCAGTGATACGAGCAGAACTGTAAAAAAGTATACTGTAACGCCAATGGGTGAAAAGTCACGCAGTTGTATGGCAATTTAATCGAAAACGCAAAGCAAAAGTGCTTAAATGGATTGCCAAAATGTGAACTCTAAAGAAGATCGCTTTGTTTTTGTAGCTGTGAATTGTTTTGATATTTATTATGTTTTTAGAGCAATTTGAAGGTTTTTAGGAAAACCTGAAAGGTTTGTATAAATATGCCATACACAACACATAAAATGCACTATATATTCTGTTGTGAGGATCCGTCCAATAGTTAAGTATGAACGTTTTCCAATTACCTAATTGGCCAATGGATATAATTAAGTATTTTAACAGCTTCGTCAGTAATGAATAAAAAATGTGTTCTTAAACTCTAGTCTTCAAGGGAAATGTCTACGTAGGTCCCCTACCTAGAAATACGGTACAACATACATTATTGGTGTGGAACCTGACGTAAGGTTCGCTGTGATGTTCATATGATTTAAAACAGTGATACGTTTATATTATCTATAATAACGTTTTGATTAACATAGGAAGTTCAAAGTGCAATGCGTATATTACGTATAAAATATGTGTGATGACCGTAGAAATAACAAAGTCCTACGCAGTATGTATAGTAATGGTGTGGTGGCAGGGAGAAGGACACGGTGTTACGCTTGCATTATGTATAGAAATGGTGTGGTGGCTGGGAGAAGGACACGGTGCTACGCTTGCATTATGTATAGTAATGGTGTGGTGGCCGGTAGAAGGACACGGTGTTACGCTTGCATTATGTATAGTAATGGTGTGGTGGCTGGGAGAAGGACACGGTGTTACGCTTGTATTATGTATAGTAATGGTGTGGTGGCCGGTAGAAGGACGCGGTGTTACGCTTGCATTATGTATAGTAATGGTGTGGTGGCTGGGAGAAGGACACGGTGTTACGCTTGCATTATGTATAGTAATGGTGTGGTGGCCGGTATAAGGACACGGTGTTACGCTTGTATTATGTATAGTAATGGTGTGGTGGCTGGGAGAAGGACATGGTGTTACGCTTGCATTATGTATAGAAATGGTGTGGTGGCCGGTATAAGGACACGGTGTTATGCTTGCATTATGTATAGTAATGGTGTGGTGGCCGGTATAAGGACACGGTGTTACGCTTGCATTATGTATAGTAATGGCGTGGTGGCCGGGAGAAGGACACGGTGTTACGCTTGCATTATGTATAGTAATGGTGTGGTGGCCGGTATAATGACACAGTGTTACGCTTGCATTATGTATAGTAATGGTGTGGTGGCTGGGAGAAGGACACGGTGTTACGCTTGCATTATGTATAGTAATGGTGTGGTGGCCGGTATAAGGACATTGTGTTACGCTTGCATTATGTATAGTAATGGTGTGGTGGCCGGGAGAAGAACGCGGTGTTACGCTTGCATTATGTATAGTAATGGTGTGGTGGCCGGGAGAAGGACACGGTGTTACGCTTGCATTATGTATAGTAATGGTGTGGTGGCTGGGAGAAGGACACGGTGTTACGCTTGCATTATGTAAAGTAATGGTGTGGTGGCCGGTAGAAGAACACGGTGTTACGCTTGCATTATGTATAGTAATGGTGTGGTGGCTGGGAGAAGAACACGGTGTTAAGCTTGCATTATGTATAGTTATGGTGTGGTGGTCTGGAGAAGGACACGGTGTTACGCTTGCATTATGTATAGAAATGGTGTGGTGGCCGGTATAAGGACACGGTGTTATGCTTGCATTATGTATAGTAATGGTGTGGTGGCCGGTATAAGGACACGGTGTTACGCTTGCATTATGTATAGTAATGGCGTGGTGGCCGGGAGAAGGACACGGTGTTACGCTTGCATTATGTATAGTAATGGTGTGGTGGCCGGTATAATGACACAGTGTTACGCTTGCATTATGTATAGTAATGGTGTGGTGGCTGGGAGAAGGACACGGTGTTACGCTTGCATTATGTATAGTAATGGTGTGGTGGCCGGTATAAGGACATTGTGTTACGCTTGCATTATGTATAGTAATGGTGTGGTGGCTGAGAGAATGACACGGTAATACGCTTGCATTATATATAGTAATGGTGTGGTGGCCGGTAGAAGGACACGGTGTTACGCTTGCATTATGTATAGTAATGGTGTGGTGGCTGGGAGAAGGACACGGTGTTACGCTTGCATTATGTATAGTAATGGTGTGGTGGCCGGTAGAAGGAAACGGTCTTACACTTGCATTATGTATAGTAATGGTGTGGTGGCCGGTAGAAGGGCACGGTGTTACGCTTGCATTATGTATAGTAATGGTGTTGTGGCCGGTATAAGGACACGGTGTTACGCTTGCATTATGTATAGTAATGGTGTGGTGGCCGGGAGAAGAACGCGGTGTTACGCTTGCATTATGTATAGTAATGGTGTGGTGGCCGGGAGAAGGACACGGTGTTACGCTTGCATTATGTATAGTAATGGTGTGGTGGCTGGGAGAAGGACACGGTGTTACGCTTGCATTATGTAAAGTAATGGTGTGGTGGCCGGTAGAAGAACACGGTGTTACGCTTGCATTATGTATAGTAATGGTGTGGTGGCTGGGAGAAGGACACGGTGTTACGCTTGCATTATGTATAGTAATGGTGTGGTGGTCTGGAGAAGGACACGGTGTTACGCTTGCATTATGTATAGTAATGGTGTGGTGGCCTGGAGAAGGACACGGTGTTACGCTTGCATTATGTATAGTAATGGTGTGGTGGCCTGTAGAAGGACACGGTGTTACGCTTGCATTATGTATAGTAATGGTGTGGTGGCCGGTAGAAGGACGCGGCATTACACTTGCATTATGTATAGTAATGGTGTGGTGGCCGGGAGAAGGACACGGTGTTACGCTTGCATTATGTATAGTAATGGTGTGGTGGCAGGGAGAAGGACACGGTGTTACGCTTGCATTATGTATGGTAATGGTGTGGTGGCAGGGAGAAGGACGCGGTGTTACGCTTGCATTATGTATAGTAATGGTGTGGTGGCCTGGAGAAGGACACGGTGTTACGCTTGCATTATGTATAGTAATGGTGTGGTGGCCTGGAGAAGGACACGGTGTTACGCTTGCATTATGTATAGTAATGGTGTGGTGGCCGGGAGAAGGAAACGGTGTAACGCTTGCATTATGTATAGTAATGGTGTGGTGGCCGGTAGAAGGACACGGTGTTACGCTTGCATTATGTATAGTAATGGTGTGGTGGCCGGTAGAAGGACGCGGCATTACGCTTGCATTATGTATAGTAATGGTGTGGTGGCCGGGAGAAGGACACGGTGTTACGCTTGCATTATGTATAGAAATGGTGTGGTGGCAGGGAGAAGGACACGGTGTTACGCTTGCATTATGTATAGTAATGGTGTGGTGGCAGGGAGAAGAACGCGGTGTTACGCTTGCATTATGTATAGTAATGGTGTGGTGGCTGGGAGAAGGACACGGTGCTACGCTTGCATTATGTATAGTAATGGTGTGGTGGCAGGGAGAAGGACACGGTGCTACGCTTGCATTATGTATAGTAATGGTGTGGTGGCCGGGAGATGGACACGGTGTTACGCTTGCATTATGTATAGTAATGGTGTGGTGGCCGGGAGAAGGACACGGTGCTACGCTTGCATTATGTATAGTAATGGTGTGGTGGCTGGGAGAAGGACACGGTGCTAAGCTTGTAGAATAGTAATGGTGTGATAGCCGTGTGAAGTAGGCTTATATAACGTATAATATAATAATAATGGTTTGATGACCGTAGAAATTACAGAGTGCAACACTTATACAATGTTTAATAATGTTTTGATGAGGCACACGGTGTTCCGCGTCTTATAATGTAGAATATTGGTGTTGAATAAGGTTTAAGGTGAACATGGGGATAAAGGTCTTACATCTACTAGCATGCTTGCCTACTTTGCTCGGGGAAGCGAAACGTACAAGAGAAAACATAACAACAATTGCGGTACACGCTTACAAGAATGCCAAAGCCAACAAGGGTCACATCTATTCCAATGAGAAAGTTATGAACCCGTTGGTTCTGAGATGGGTGAATCACTTCGTGCGGCGAGCTCATTCCAATTTTTACGATTTTCCAGGCATCCCTCGTACATTGGACTAAGAGTAGGAAACAGCCCAGAGAACATCTTTGGATCAAAATATAATTAAAAAGCTGTTAGTAGAACTCATAAAGACTGTGTAAATGGGTCTGGGTTTAATGAGCGCATTACAAGCGAAGAGACAAAAATGTATAATAAAGTACGTAATGTGTAAGCTCGTCTCTGGCTCAAACATCATTGATATTATACCATTGTACTTATTAGGCAGAAAACTCAGGCATTTAAATCATTTAGAATGTTATTACTAATTGACTGTTCTTATTACATTTGTGAACAGACCATTTTATGGTTTTATAGAAATGACAATGTATCAAGAGCATTGAGGCACAACTAATTGTTCTGATAGATTCTGCTATGACAATAAGAATGTTGGACAATGCATTATGAGTCTTGTTAGCAATACAAACATCTATCGAAGGTAAGATAACTTCAAACTATTGTACCATATAATTTGAAAAGTTATATTTCTAGATCTATATGTAATATTATAGTAGGTCGCACGTCCTCTGTCACGTCAAGTTTGGTGCCTAAACATGTATCCATTTAGATCGCGGTAGCGGTCAAGACGGATGCATGAATATACCGCGAACGAGACGTGAGAAAAGTGTCATATTGTGGTATTTTTGTCATATTCCTCTTTTGATACATTTTACTTTTAAAGCACTATTATTAGATTTGACTTACGAAACTGCAATCAGCATTTACACGATATTTTAATCCAGAATGACGTGAAAATGAGTTATTGAATTTTCTTGAATATAACACATATCAGCAGTTAAATGCTTTTACAATTATATTTCTTAAAGTTATGAAATACCGTCTTAAAAATAAGTGGTGTATTCGTGCGAAAAAACTTAAATAATAATAAAAATTGTGAAATGGAAGCACGACGGTCTGTTTTTTTCACTGTTAGAAAAGAAAAATGAAAGCCATACAATTGTATAATAAATATGGAATATTTTGCTATTTCGATTGATGTGTTGGGTCGTTTCAATTCCAGTGCGATGTAACATTACATAAGTTTATACGAGAAGGGATACATTCCACAGATCTACCGACAAACGAAGTATTTTTTTATTTCGTTAAGGACCTGTATCAGTGTGTGTATACCACGTGTTAAATTGCGTCATAAATGCTACGTCGGAAAGCAATATTTCGCCTCAATTAAAGGCTTTAAAAAAAGATAACATCACTATTTTTTCACCATTGTAATGAAACTTAGCGCAGTCTACGCCGCTGACGGAACCTCGCATTCGGTCTTTTACCAGAGTTTGATTGAGAGTTTAGTTTCTTAAAACACTTCGACAAACCTTTTCACAATACGGCCGTCTGACGGAGCACTGTTAAAACATTTTTTTGGGAAACAGGTTTGTGAAAGTGTTTGATGAAACTAATCACCGTATCAAACTTCGGTAATAAAACAAAGACGGGGCTATTTAAGCGACGTACACTGCCCTTTGTTTTATTTAAAATGGTGTAGTAAAAGAAAAGTTATCTTTATTTAAAGTCTTATTTTTAAGCTTTATGAAGTTAAATGTTGCCTTCCGACGACGCATAGATGACGCAATTTATCGCGTGGTATACATACACTGTGTTGATAAAATTGATATGCGCAACATGCCGAGCATACTGCTCTACTGTGCGATTCGGAATCAGAAAACACAGTGTTTAATGTATTTTTTTTTCCGGTTTCAATATTTTATGATTAAAATCATGCAATATGTTGGATGGGAAATTGTCTGAAATTATTTCTGAACCTGAAACGATCCAATCAATAGATTAAACATATATTGCTAACAGTAAGAAGAACACGAACCTCATAAACTGGTGTACAAATGGAATCTATGAATCCAACCTGCATCTTAGGCAACTCGTCTTTCTTGTCACGGTCCATCATAGCCTGAACAAAGATGTATGTGTATCAAAATATAAATGTGTACTTTCTTGCGTTTTATTTATATGTGATTGTGACATTTTCAGCGGAAATGGGTCATGTGGAGGAACACGTGGCCCTTATATTTTTGTATCTTATAAACAAGCAAATGGTAGCTGTGTTAAAATATATAAGATTATGACAAGACGGTTTTCTGACGTCTTTTATCACGTCGAGTTCGGTGTGTTAACGCGTATGCATGTTTATACACCGAAAGAGACATTTGGTACAGGTTGTCAGAAAAGCGTGCTATCGTAATATTCGATGTCTCCATCGAGTATGCCCACATATCAACACACTGCTTTCAGTTCAAACCAACGGAACAGCAATTAGATCTTACACGACATTTTCCGGAATTTCCATGTCAGAAATGACGTTATAAATCAATCGAATCAATGATTTAGTGTTATATAAGACGTTTCTGAAAAACTATGCTTCTAAATAGTAAGTTTATTTTGTTTAAAACTTGAAAAACGTCAGTCTCCAAAAGGAAACACTCAAAACATGCTACTATGCGTATACGAGTTTGGAAGACGATAGTTGCTGATACGGATTTTCAATAGGTGTGCTGTATTTTCACTGATGAATATGGAAAAGGAAATTGATCGGCATAATTATATTAAATTTGGATATCGATCTCTGTTTGAAGTACATACAGTGTGATAATTTCGATTTATATAGCAAAACACTTGGTTTTTTTTGTTTTACTCCGTAACGTAACGAACCCCATTTTCTCTGAAAAGATCATTATAATAAAGTCGTGTTACCTGCATCAGACAAAGCGTTATTGCATCAGGATCATATCAATGGTTGAAAACGAAAATATTAAAGCCACATAAAACGAAAAGGATGATTTGACAACTCGATATGGCCGCAAGAAATCAGCACAATCTTAGTAAATCGACAAGCAATGCTGCAGGTCATGCCAGGTATAACAAGCTGTCCGTCTTACATTTGTATATGGCTTAGATTGGTCCTAAATTGAGAAAGACTTATAAATGAATAACAGAAACAGTACAAATTTAGACAGTTCAGTTAAATTGTCATGGAAGAAAAGGTTAACACATTATTAGCAATTTACTTCCTATTCAGGTATCCATATACGACCCGCAGCATGAATATACTAAGTTGTAACGCACAACTTACAATAGGTGTTTCACCGAGTTGCGTTTTCTCTGCATCTCCTTGCTCAAAGAACTCGTTGGCCACCAGCTGAGCGACCTCACGTTGTACTTCCCAGGGTTTGGTGATAGCGGCGACATCGCAGGCCGTCATCATCATAGCTCTGTAGTTATGAAGACAGTGTGTAAGGGATATGCATGATGCGCTAGGTGAGGTTAGGCTTCAATTTAAATTACTACGCCATGATAGAAATACTAGAGGTAATTGATCGTTAAATAGAAGGAATGTCTTTGTGGGATTGTTGCTATAGAACCTATCATTAAAAAAGCATTTGTGCGATTGTATTATGATTCCGAATAACACATTCAACTTACGAGAGAAGTCGTTTATCGTCCTGGTTTTGGAAATCTGTTCTCCCGCTGTCCACTACCTTTTTAAAATCTCCACGTTTTCTAAAAAATATGGAAGTTTAATTATCACTAAATATGTCTCTAGTCTAATGGTGGTTTTCCATATGAACTCAATCCGCACCAGCAATCAACATGGGCAGATACAAATGAGAAAAATCAAACCGGTAGTACCAAGAAGTAAAACATACACGCATTGGAACATTTAAACCTATCTCTGATCAAGACTACACATTTTATCAAATATATTAACACATTTGTGACAGCGTACGTGTACGTGAAAAGCAATCGTGGCTATTGAAAAAACATTACTGTTTTACTATAATTTTTATATTTCTTTTAACGAACACATTTTAATTCGGATGCGGAAACCTGGTGCATACTATGGACGCATATTGCGTACACAATGAATATCGGGCTTGATAAATTGTTGCAAGATGCAATCGATACTCTTACTTGGTCCTAATCATTTTTCTCCTGAATGACATATACACTTTGTTTTACATTAGTATCAAACAGGAACATTTATTTATTCAGCTGTATTAAAAATATCACATCCGTTATGTTTTACCAAATCTGTAATCAATAAAGTCATACCTAAAATATAGTGCTAGATCGGTCGACAATATACAGAATTCCAGCAATTTGATCACTTCCCGATACTGCTCAGGTTCCAAAGACTGGAAAATGTTATTGCCCTGAAATGATACGGCTTGTATATTATATAAATTAATCATAACACATATATAATATGGATTTAATTTTAACTAAAGTCGCCGGGATAAAATACTGATGAATTTCGTTCTACTTGCTTTCAGCGTATCAAAATACGACAAAATTCATTTGTCAAATGGAAAATGCATAACGTTTTGTAACTAATTCCGATTACAACATAACATGAAACATGTTTCAATTGTTCAGCAGTCTGCAATGGATGGGTTGTGATATTGGACAGCATAATAAAGTTTAATGTGTTAAGGTCGCAACATCCGATTTCCCAAGCCATGTTTTATGACAGCTTAATGATAGGATGATGATGAGAGCCTTAAATGAGAATGTATGGGTCCATTACGGTAGTTGCTATTGAATTACATCATAGAGCAGATTCCATCACTCACTGTCTAAAATTCTCTGCCATAGCAGAAATCAATGACAGATTACATCTTTCTCCAACGAAGAATGAATCACGTGTCTGACAAAAATTTCTTAAGGTCTGCGGCAGTATCGATTTTTGAGAAGCATTAATTTAACGAAATACGATTCCAGCTTTTCCAAGACAATCACATATCAAAAATAATTGTATGTCAGTAGACCTCATCATTAACCGCAAATTGGAAGACCCTTGTAGAAAGCCTATAATCTTGTATACAGATAATATAAGAGGTTGATAAAAGCAGAAACATCAGATAACGCAGATAAATTTGTTATGTCCCGTACCAATTTGTAAAGGATCGAGCTAGTTAAACGGGAATATGCACCGTGATTATACAATATTTAACCCTTTATAACGCTTTTTTTCGCGTTATATTTACAGCAAACACAAATACCAGCAATCAATGATCATTATCTAAATAAAATGACGTCGGAGCAAAACAATTATAAAGTAAGTGCTTATATTAAAAACTATGTTCTTTCATGTTTCTAAACATTGAGCCAGTCATCGATGTATAAAGTTCATTTTAAGAAAATAATAGGATGTTTGCAGTGTTCAAAGACAAACACCTGTGCCAGTAAGGTGATAAGGTATAGAAACTATTGCAGTTTGTTCAGAAATAAAAATACATGAAATCAATTCTTTGCGGGCAGTCATCACTTGAATAAACCTCTGGTTGTTTTCTTTTTGTATCGAACATAAAGCAGTATCAAATTTGAAACGAAATGATGAGAAACGTTCGAACGGATTTAAGATTTTATATGGTCAACGATATTGCACCCATTATTGAAATGGATAGATGAAGTGAAATACCTCGCTGTTTAATATCATGATGCTGTGGTCAAAGTGGTGATGTTCCATCGTAGATGTGCCGTACAGCATTGCCAAGGGTGATACAACTCTGAAATATTCAAATGCATAGAAATCACGCATCTAATTATTGACGATTTAAGATATGTTTTCAAATGATTAAAAAATTGAATATTATGAACTTTAAAATACGGGGTTGGAGCACACGTACTTTGTCTGGAATGCATTGTTCGTCCCCCGGTGATCGAGATCGTGACATAAACAGGCAACAAGCTTCGCAAATACCTCCAGATCCGTGAACATGTTCAGCAGGTTGCCAGTCTGAAGTAATGATCGCACGTTAACATAGTTTATAATGTGGTTGAATCATAAAATATTTCAGTAAATGAGACAGTAAATTAGATTTCTAAATTAAAGTGCCACCTTTCTCTTGGCATAAGTCTTCAACCTGCTGTTTCGTGCGAAAATCAGAAAGTTTCCGTTAGGAACCCATATGCTAATGACAAAAATATAGGATGTATTTTACAATAAATACGAAACACGAGTATGATTGTGTTAGATTTCTTTCGCAACCCATAATAAGAATCATTCGAGATCTTACAAATAACATAGTGAACATGGTTTGGGTGACGTTGAACGCATGTCGCCAGTTGTGGTATGTGACAGGGCGGTAGTTCTTCTTAACACTCAGCGTCCAACGACAGATTACCTGTAGGTAAGACGAAAAGCGTTAGCTATACATATTCTGTGCTTTGAGAAAGAGGAGAAACATTATTTATTCATATTTTGTGATTTGAGGAGAAAAGGCTTTAGATATACATATTATGGTTTTAGAGGTGACGCGTGATGTCCAGATATCCAAACGATGTCTTAATTACCTTCATAAGGTTACAATCGAAAATTTAGTATCTACTTTGGACGATAAATTTTAGAACTTTGTAACATGGTGACCCAACAAGACCAAGGTATCATTTAAAGAATGAAGAAAACCCAGCGTTTTGTACTTAAAATACTTTAAATCAATTCATTGAACTTCCTAATTCAGTCAGAATAAAAAAAGGTAACAAGTTTAATAAGTACATAAATTATTTGAGGTCATTTACTTTACATATTGATTGATTATCATGAAGCAATGACCTTTTAGTTGTTTTCCAAAGTATAATGGTCAACACGCATCAACATTTATCATTATTGTTAGTGGAGCTATTGGTGAGTCCGATTCTTTATTAAAATGACGTGTATCAAAATTGCAAAAAAAAACAAACAACGGCAATAGTACATGGATTCCTTACATCAATGGGAATCTTGAATTTGGCCACAAGTCCTGACTCCTTGAACATACATATGACCGACTGAAGTGTCTGATCGTCCGAGAGAATGAGATCATTGAAGTCGTAAGAGTACAGCTTGAGCTCTTGTCCTGATGGAAAATCCGTTTTCTAAAATGTTTCAAGTAATTTTGCAAATAGTTTATTTAGGTCTGATTTTAAAATGTACAGATTGTTTTAGGTTATGTAACTAATGGCTTCAATGTTCAGTGTATACTGACGGTAATTATAAAGGATATCACTTATCGTAAGTGTCTCAATTGAAGACAATAGGACACCATTATACGTTAAATAGAAACACATAGAAAATGCATGTACTCGTCTTGCTTTTGATTTCCTTTTCTGGCTGTATTGTTTTGGTCATAATATTTTGCGACTTGTTGGATAATAACAGTTTAATTGGATTATAAATACGTATACACAACGTAAAATCTCCAACAAACATTTTTTTTACTGAAAGTAACCAGCATTGATTCACCAAACGCACATCCATGCAGTCAGTGTTATTAAGAGTATAATGCCATAAGATAGAAAAAGAGCAGTTAAAACAAGATAAGTCATTTCATCACACCGCTAGTCGTTCTGTTTCCTCCTGTCCTGCAGTCGCATGAAATGACAGAACGTCTAACGCCACCGTCTGTTTTGCCATCAGTCTGCATGCATTCTCGTACATCTGGCAGTTGTGGATGCCAAGACCAGTGAAAATGGAAAATGCCTGAAAGAGGTGAAACATGAAAGCGTTTTATTAAATCGAAAGACTTTGAAGATTGCCAGTAATATGTTGCGAACGAGGACAAATGCTAGATATGACCTGTAAACAGGTTTTGCAGTGAAAGTTATGAAGCGATATTTTCGTTTTTATTTCGACAAAACACTCCTGTCTGTAACAAACTTGTATTTGTTCTGCAGTGCAAAACAACGTTGGATAGATGAATGCTTATTAGGAATGTAAACAAAATCAAGTTTAGAACACAATGTTACCAAGTTATTAATGTCATTAAGATGTCCCCATTACAATATCGTTAAGTAACTTCGACCTACGCCTTATGCCAAAGATAACTCAATCACGCAAAGTTGCGAATGTCTTTTCCTCTTTGCAATTTATATCGTACCGTGGCATAAAAACAAAACATCAATAGCATTTTGCTGTTAAATGTGGATAATTCACAATCTGGATACTAACATGACACGGGGCACTCCTACTGATTAGCAAATTATTCAATTATGTAAATGTGAGGCATTGTATCAAGGTACAGCCATAACTGGCTTTTTGTTTAAAATGTAATGTACTGTTAATCAAATATCTCTTTTGGAATAATTCACTCATAATCCTATTCCGATGTTTGTCATATTTGCTTAAATAAAACATTTGTATGCAAAGTGCACTTTTAAATCTGCTGCGAATCTCCTGTAGAACATTATCCCAGAAATATTCCTGACCCGGCATGAAAATACTCTACATCTTTCCAACAAAGCGATTATATTGCGTTATTCTCTTAAAATAAGAAATGGCATTTTGAAGAGAAATATTTACGAGTAGTTTGCAGGAGAAAGAGAACTTAAAACGCACAACACTAGTAGCAATGCATCGATGGCATTGGTGTTATGTATAAAACATCAATAAAGTTGGAATCGCTGACATATGTTTGAAATGCTGAGAAAGGCCAACTCCAATAAAACTTAATACAGAATCCTGGATATATTTGAATAGAGAATATTTCATTGTTTATTTTTTATGGAAGATGTTGAAGGAAGCTGAATATACATCAACAAATATATAATTGTCAAATAGTACTGCGCACACTTCTATAGCACTGGAAAAAAAGCGTTTTAAGGAAGCTTTGCAAAGCTACAAACCATTAGAGATCTCTGCGATGTCAAATGGTGTCAATAGTTCGTACAGAAGTAATTCGGAGACGACGAGTGAAATGTTCATTCTTACAGTAATAATGTTAGTGTTAACACATAATGGCATTGACTGTTAAAGTGAATTGGCAACACAATGCGTTTTTTCCGAATGGGCTTACTCACAAAAACTTAAATGAATTTGAAAGGAAGGTTGATAATACAATGAAAACCACACAGGCAAACCCAGTATTCAAAAAATTAAATCCAATCCCTGTATTTAGAGGCACAAGGCAAAAACTAAAACCACACAGAACCACAGACAAAAAATCAAACAAATACCACACTCACGCGTACAATCGACCTAAACATACCACACGAACATCAAAATAGCTTTACCAATAAATGATGGAATTACCGCTCTGAAACTGTCAGTGAAACTCGAGATGAAAAACGAGTCTTCTTGGGGCTTAAACTAGTTTATTCGACCATAACCTTACACTTTAAATGACATGTATACATAATTTCAGAACTTTATATATAAGCAACATCAGAGCTAGCCTCAAGACACTGATAGAACATATAACTTGATATTGCAATTCAAGTACATGTTCTCATCGAATAGATTCAGACATCACGTGCGAGCTAATGATTCAATCCCAATCAAGTGCAAGCTCTTAAACAGTATCGTTAGTCCATTCAAACACAGCCATCTGACACAGCTTACTTTAGAAAGGTTAAAGAGTATGGCTGTCTTTATGAAAGTATCATTGAACAAAACAGCAGGAAATAACAATAAAGGAATAATAAAACAAAAACAAATGAATCATCGTCGTCAAGCCTGAAGTTGATAGGAATACGACTGGAACAGAAAGCATATGTATAAAAATGGTTTAAGCATGGCTGGCCGTAATACGACTCTCATGCCAGTTATCACAAAACGTTCCGGCTCTGCCATATATTAACCTCTGTGGAAACTATACAGTTACCGACATTCTCTTGGCATCGCTATCGTCGGAGCTAGGAGTCGTCATTGAGCTTGTTTATAAGCGTGGTGACAGCGGTGATAGTTACCTCTAGTATGTTGGCATCGCTCTCGTTGAAGGGAGTGCCATTTAGTTTGTTTATAAGGTGGGTGACCGCATTGATAGTTACCTCTATAATGTTGACATCGCTCTCGTTGAAGGGAGTGCCATTAAGTTTGTTTATAAGCTGGGTGACCGCGGTGATAGTTACCTCTAGTATGTTGGCATCGCTCTCGTTGAAGGGAGAGCCATTTAGTTTGTTTATAAGGTGGGTGACCGCAGTGATAGTTACCTCTATAATGTTGGCATCGCTCTCGTTGAAGGGAGTGCCATTTAGTGTGTTTATAAGCTGGGTGACCGCGGTGATAGTTACCTCTATTATGTTGGCATCGCTCTCATTGAATGGGGTGCCATTTAGTTTATTTAAAAGCTGGGTGACCGCGGTGATAGTTTCCTCTATTATGTTGGCATCGCTCTCGTTGAAGGGAGTGCCATTAAGTTTGTTTATAAGCTGGGTGACCGTGGTGATAGTTTCCTCTATGATGTTGGCATCGCTCTCGTTGAAGGGAGTGCCATTATGTTTGTTTATAAGCTGGGTGACCGCGGTGATAGATACCTGTATTATGTTGGCATCGCTCTCATTGAATGGGGTGCCATTTAGTTTGTTTATAAGCTGGGTGACCGCGGTGATAGTTTCCTCTATTATGTTGGCATCGCTCTCGTTGAAGGGAGTGCCATTAAGTTTGTTAATAAGCTGGGTGACCGCAGTGATAGTTACCTCTATAATGTTGGCATCGCTCTCGCTGAAGGGAGTGCCATTTAGTTTGTTTATAAGCTGGGTGACCGCGGTGATAGTTACCTCTATTATGTTGGCATCGCTCTCGTTGAAGGGAGTGCCATTTAGTTTGTTTATAAGCTGGGTGACCGCGGTGATCTTTCTCTCACTGTTGTACACAGGCATACACAACATGCTTCTCGTCACAAATCCTGTCTCGTCGCCAAACTGTAAAGTATTTTTAAGGAGTTATTTATTGTGTTTCGCATGTGTTTTATAACCTTAAATCTGAGTGTGAAATGATATGTTTACGAGAAAAACTGAACAGTGTTGATTATTCGACTCTTTCAAATTTACTCTGTAAACTAGATTCAACAATAGTAGTCAGACATAGAGAAATTGCCTCACCCATTAAACTTGCCATGTATGTTAGACGCCTCTTCTTAAATATATATGCATTGTTTCAATGTATCTCTTTTTAATCATTTTAATGATTTATGTTTTCATGTCATACATGAGACTTACTATCAACATGAATTGCATAACAACCTTTCCCAAAATGCAATTTGATCACGTAAGCGACAGAAGATTCATGTAGATTGATATTGTTTTCCAAGTATTCCAGACAGCATTTTAAGGGCAATAAAAGTGGATAAAATCGAAAGCAATGACATGTTTAGAGGCTAGAGCTTAATCCATGAAAATGGGAGATATAACAGTTTGTGAAGAAATTGCTTTGAATATTTCAAATAAAATCTATCTCTTTTTTATCATATTCATTTTTATGTTGTCTTTTGATACAGAAATTCTTTGAAATAAACTTTGACATTTGAAAACTTGAATCTTTAGGAGATGAACGCTTTAACACTTGAGTCAGGCTGTTGATATAAATGACATAACCAAGTTTTGCGCTTTAAACCCGTTAACATCAGACAACCCGATATTGATGTTGAATTCCGAGTTTTCCAGACAACATTTTTAGGGCAATAAAGGTCGATAAATTCGATAACAATTACTTTGTTTAGATGATTCATCATAATCCAAGTATGACGTTAGTCGAAGTTTATGAGATATATATTTTTTTAAAAACCGTATGGAATAGTTCCATTAAAATGTCCACGGATGTATCATAAACTGTAAGAAGGTCCCGAGCGATTGGAATGAAAGCCAGATACTGTGGAACATTTTGTTGGTACAGACATTAATTAACTTTTATCTCTTGATAATTGAGTAAGACGTGGAAATTACTCCGCAGGGAAGCCACTGAGTAGTTAATATGTCAAATTCTTCACATGTAACTTTTATTCCTTAAAAGTGACCTTTAACGCGAGAAGAATAAGGCCCATGTGGTGTTATTTGAATATTCAAACGATCTAAAGCTAGAATGGGTTGCTGGTAGGATTGTTATTAGTACTTATAATGAGACTTTGGGCGTTATTGTTGATACCAAACCAGTTTCAGTTTTGGTGTCAATGGTTTCAGCAGTTTCGAACTCGGTTTTGATTATTTTGCTTGAAGTAACAAATGAATGCTTTTGTAAACAGTTTAAACAACATAACATGGTGGAGCTACTGCATGTAGCCATTATTTCTAATTATAAATATAACCTTTATCATTTAGCTGTTTTGCCCATTGTAAGGCATTGCTATCAAAAGGATTGAGTTTCAACAAAGGTGGTTGATCACTTTCCGCCATGTTGGTTTCAAAGTAAACTAGTTTTCGGATGGAACGAACCGATGAAACCGCCTCCGGTAGGGGTTTCGATAGTTTCGAAAACCGGTTTCGGTTTTCGTTAAAAAAAACACACGATAAAACTGGTTTTGGTTTTATTTGAAATGCACAGGTCGTGAAACAGATATAAAACCAAAACCAGTTTATAACCAACAAAAACGTCCTTTATTTGCACCTGATGGCATGTTCACGCTAATAAAGTGGTCACCATACAATGAACTTACAGGGTGCATTGTAAATGTACTAGCATTAATACAACTGAAATAAATTGTCAACTCTAAAAATTATCGGAAATAATGGTTCAAGGTGTGATCGGATAAAGATAGAATTAAGTTTTTATCACACTCAAGTATATTTTTTATTTCGGTTTACATTGAAAATGGACCTGAAACCGATGAAAATAATGTGGAAATATGTTCATGATTGTTGACTTATAAATAAGAAACAAAACATTACATGGTTTAGCAGTGCCCGACGATCAATGTAGTTTTGAAGAAGTGATACAACTCGTAAATAAAGCATTGATATATTTTTTTCGAACGGCCAGTTTATATATCGTCAGATATGCACGACCGACCGGTTTCATTTCATTACACAAATTCACAGGATCTTTGAACGTTTTGCAATCTTAAAGTTGATTATTGAAAGCGTCTGATTTGGTGTCATGTCAAATTTGTTCCTTATTATAATACTGAAGACCCGATTTATGTTTAGTGTACAATTGACTTCAATATATTCGTAGTTATAGGAAACTATGGCATTATAATGTTCTTCTTATATCAAAATACATGTACTATAAAACCTATATCTACTTGGTGTGTCGCGTTTCAGATCACATTGTTCGATATAAGAAATAAAATTTGTCGTTACCAACAGCAAGCACTCTTTTATGCAACCATTTGTTTAAGACTTATGTTCAAGTTAACGACGCAAAAGGACACAATTCCAAACGTATCAGTTCCAAGCCCCTACTTCATGCAATAGTCGACATTTCTTTGCACCATTCAGAACAGCTCAATTCACACTTACCGGCCCTGGTCCAAAGCGCCCGTCTTTTTCAACGTTGGCGATACAGAGATGCTCCTCATGAAACGCTACAAATCGAGCTATCTCTGCATTCTGTGACTCCGTAAGCTTATTTGCACTGATAAAATAAATCAAATACATGTTTATGATATATATATATATATATATATATATATATATATATATATATATATATATATATATATATATATATATATATATATATATGTGTGTGTGTGTGTGTGTGTGTGTGTGTGTGTGTGTGTGTGTGTGTGTGTGTGTGTGCGTGAGTGTGTGTGTGGGGGGGGCTTTTGAGCAGACATCTGTTCCTTTTAATTCTCAATTGAATGTTATAGGTAAATCACTTTTTAATGTTTAAATAATATTGTTTATTGTTAACGTGGTCTTAAAATGTATTTGTCACCTACATGTATCTCTATAGAAGGCCACTATCATTTGAAATTTGAAATACAGTCATTCATTATTCTGTTATCATTGTTTGGCTAATAAAGAGCTTTCTGTACGCACTTTTTGTACTGACATTTCTTTCATTCAAATCAAGTAGAACATGTCCTATTTTATCCTACATGTGTACCTTTGTATGCGTATCATTCCTCCATCTTTGGCATACAGGTCAAAAACCTTGGTAAATTGGATGGCCTGAAAACAATTGGATTTTATTTTAAAAAGGGTATTAGGGACTTCAACGAGATGAAATGTATGATAATATCAAATATTACATTTCTATCAGAAATATTTGATGAACTTCATTCGTAAGATGCACATTATTGTAATTGTCCGTACTCGTATAGTAATGTTATTTCCAGTACTACAGAATCATAATACAATGTATGTGTCGTGAATTTCGTGTGTCAGCTGATGTTTGCTTTTCTTCAATTATTTTTAATGGTCGCTACATGGGATTTCAATTTTAAATTCTAAATTGAGTTGGCATTAAATGAATTAATTAGTACGACTTTCCATTAACGATACCTGGTAGTATTTCAATAAAAAAGCGGCTGTGCTCAGAAAGAGAGAAATCGGAAATGACATAAAGCTGATATCTACATAGGTCAGCATAGGGGTCTATCGATTTCAAAGTCTTACGTTTGGTGTCCTTGTCTGTGGTATTGTATTATAGCTAGGTGTGTAATCTGTTGGTTTCCGCTCCTTCTGAAAAATAATCATAAGTTTGTGGATTACTGCAACTCCTTGAAAATTATACGGATATACATTCGCATTCGTTGAATTTGATTTTTTTGTAATATAAATAGACACACAGCAAAGAGAGCCGTTTATGTCACAGTTCTATTTCAGAGTACAATGGTATAAACAGTAAGTTATTAAATCATATCGACGAATTGCATTTTTTAGATAAAATTATTTTTCTGAAGTGCATATATATTTTTTAATTATTTTGTTTGAACTGTTCTAAAGCAAAAACAATCATATTTTCAATGTATAAAACTTTCAACAGAAAAAAGACAATAAGAAATGAAGGAATAAAGTGACAAAGAAAAGTATCTTCCAGCTACCATATTTACTCTTATTTAGAACATTTTCGTTCCACTCTTCGAGACATTCCAAAGAGATATCTGGGGCTTCGTCAAATATAGCTTATTTCATGTTAATGCAGAGTAATCGACAAACACTATCATGTAAGGTCGTTGTAAGGACTAGAATGAAAATACAATAAATGATGGGCTTTTAAATAAATATCGTGCACTTAATAAAACTTTAATGGGAGAGCCTAAGTGCACAATGAGAGTGCTTGACGTCATTTTACACTTCATTTTGTTGTAGCTGCAATATCATCAACGCTATCCCTTCTAATTAATCATACAATATGGAAAACATCAGCTTGTTTAAAATCAAACGAAAATTCTTTCTAAGGTAAACACACATTCATATCAATTGAACACAACTACGGTTAATACTATTGACATTGATATTACAACATTGAATAGCCTATGTTTAACGTCAATGTTATTGCCTGTATGATGACAGTGGTCGATGTTACTACAAGTGGTATGACATATCGCCATAAAACACATTAAATGTCAATGATGTTGACATGGAATACGTTTTGTCAGATAATTCAGCGAGTAACACCATCGACAAAGTGACAAATCGTCATCGAACACAAGTTGTATTGAAATCAACATCGCTATGACATGTCATTATAGAACATAAATAACGCCCATACAGGACATTGACATTGGCATGAACGTTTGAAATAGCACACGGTTAAAGTTGATTTCAACAGCACTGATGTGACACTATTTTGCGACGCGCGTTATTATTACAGTTTACATTGATATGAGAGATAAGATAGACTAGAACTATAATATCATCGTTTAAGTACGCATGCACAATTTGAAACGTATTTGCTATGTTTATTCTTCTTAATATACTGTATATCTATGACTGGTGCACGTTTGCTCAAAGAATTAAGGCCTAGACTTTCTCAACTCCTATTCTCATAACGGTGCGAACACATCCCTCATTTATGCTCTTCACAATGGCAGCATATTGATTCAAACAAAGAAAGTAACAATCTTCCCATTATCTGTCTGAAAGAAGATTTTTCAAGAGTTGAAGAGAACATTATTGGCTTACATTCAATGCATGTGTTTCCATGGAGGCATGGAAAAGATGAAAACCCTTATCAACGTAAATAAAACACTGCCGTCTTCACGATTTTCCGAGAATGTTCTTTTCAGGGAAAAAATGAACAAGTAAAAGAGAAAAAAACAATGCCTTCTTTATTTTTATTTGACAACAGGTCACTGCTTTGTCGATTTCTCATAAGTGTATAAACGGAGTTTTGTTTTCTTTTCAGTTCAACATTGCCAGTTATCAGGATTAGACAGTAAGGACTCATTCCCAACATAACTGTATT
Organism: Mya arenaria; assembly: GCF_026914265.1. Taxonomy (NCBI): domain Eukaryota; kingdom Metazoa; phylum Mollusca; class Bivalvia; order Myida; family Myidae; genus Mya; species Mya arenaria. Next base: position 32,619,169 of record NC_069133.1, on the reverse strand, counting down.
GTGTCACTTTTCAAAGGCACAAAATGAGAGAAAGAATCTTTACAATGTATCTTTATCTACTAACTGAAACATACAATATTCTACAAATTTCGAATAAGGTCGACCATGACATTTCTGCAAATTATTCGAAATTGTATTCCAAATGTTCACTGCTATTAAAATCTGAAAGCTTGACAATTGATATTTCTTGCCTTAATATTATTTTCTTTATAAACAGAAGGTAATTCCGCCACGCAAAGCATCTAAATTAAAACAATATTTTACTATTTCATTTTCCAACGCACATTGTATGCTTGGTCTAACAAAGGACATTTAACTGCAGTGAATGATAAAGATCATTTTAAATAACGTGTTGAATGTCACCAATAGTAAAAGAAAATTGAAGCATAATTGTTTCTTTTTTAAAAACAAACAAACAACTTTAGCCGACAATTCTTTTCTACTAACACTGGGGAGAAGAACCAAGTGTCTCAGGTATATAAGAGGCAGCCTATACAGATATAAAAGACAACTAACGTATTCATCACCTTATCTAAGCTAAGGAGTTTTTATGAGTGTTTCTACAAAGATCGAGACAGAAAGTTCTACGCGATGAATGTTTACAACGGCAATACTTTTACCGAGAGGCTTTAATTGAATTTACACATCAACATGGACACCCACTATTGCAGTGAATTGTATATATATATGTACGAGTAACGCCACATGTTTTATTCATAGCGTATATATGTATGTTAGTTGAATTAAAAATGGTATATTCGATAAACGGATGAAAAGAATCCAGTTACGATGACATCGTTTAACAGCAGGACCCATAATTCCACAAAGACATTGATGTGAAATATACGGCAGGGCCCATGATTCCATAAAGACATTGATGTGAAATATACGACAGGGCCCATGATTCCACAAAGACATTGATGTGAAATATACGGCAGGACCCATAACTCCATAAAGGCATTGATGTGAAATATCTGTAGTCTTGCCAATAAACAGGATTAATGTCCACATGTTCCAGTTTTCTTGCTGAGCATGTGAGTCTGTACTGCCATTAAATGTTCCAGTCTTGGAGTTGTCAATTGTTTTAAATAGTGTTACTCTTTAATGTTATATTAGAAAGGTTGGATATAATTATATAAATTAAGGACTATTTCTAACCATCTCAGACTGATTCGTATGTTTCAAACCAAACGGATATTAGACTGTATTATTCAATAGGATGCCATTGCAATACTTTGGTTTAAAATCAAATGCATTTGACCTATTACAACAAGAATTCTCATCAAATAGACGTAGCCCAAGGCGAGGGTAAACAAGTTTAACACCCAAATAGAGAAATAGTCTACTCGTCTAGTCTTGTTCAACTACTGTGTTGTTTCTCTACAGACAGCACTCTGTTACCTCGTACGGATAATACGGCACAACAAGGGACGTGTGTTTATGTTTCAGAACCATTTCAGCAAACATGCCATTCAGCTTCAAAGCACCTGACTACATATAAAATGTTTTGTTTTATATTCAATTACACTATTGAAAGCACTTCCCTTTGTAAAGACGATAATATAATTACACATTTGCTTATGTTATTACACTGCCTGTTTCCTAGTACATTTCGGATTATCATGAATAATTAGTATTGTGAAACCATATGTTTTACTACATGTGACGCCATCCGACGATTATAATATTGTTGATATGTTCGTTTTGTCACTTGTTTAAACAATCTTTCTAAACGAACATTGTTCTTTATTTTATATAAACCTATGCTGTGCCTTTCCGTCTTATTCTATTTTGTCGTGCCCCAACAGTTCAGAGCTGCTGATCAGTATCCCCGCCTTGATTTCAATCATAGAGTCTAATGCATTGAAATAGATTACTAAATACAGACTGTGCTGCTTTATTTAAATAAATAACGGCAGAAATCCATTAATTCATTTATCATTCCAATGGAAATCAAATGGCATTTATGGGATTCAATTTCCAATGCAGATTTTCTCCCGATTTTTAACAAAAGAATAAGCCTTAATAGATGAGGTTTTCGATAAATAACTACGTGGGCCCAAATATCCGATTACATTTGCGTCTGCACACAAATCGTATGCTTTTATTTGTGTTGATCCTGAAATTCAAATGAGTTTAACATAAAAATGCACTAAAATCAATGGGCTTCCTTTGTGCATTTATTATGTGTAAAACTATAGTGCCCAACCCTTTTAAAAATAATCATATCAATAACACTTTCAACGAGTATGAGACAGATTGAACCTGCTCATAAATGCAATGCCAGAATCACTAAAATAGCTGTAAGGTTATAAAATCGAAAAAATAAACCAAGGCCTAAATACTTACTGATTCCAGGGTGTCATCCACGAGATACACAGAGCAGCGTTCACACTGCAGAAGGTCCTGGGCATCCAGCATGATCTTCTCTATCAACTTCTCCAGGTTTTGTTGTTCCACAAATACGCCTCGAGCCAGGTTCAGTAGCAGCTACAAGTTAGTACAGTTCATGTATATATCTATGAACCGATAAGAGTAGACAAAAGGGGAGCGTCGTCTGTTTATTTTTGCAGTCAAAAAGGCATCATTCGATATTTATTAATGCCTGGGCATTGGACCTAGTTATACACATGCAGCATGTACACTATTTCAATATCTTGAACGCGTCTTGAGTTTGTGCAAGCCGACGACGCCGCCGCCGACATTGACACAGTTGCTATGACACTACCTCCACTTGTTTCGTTCGAAAAACGGACGACTTTAGAATGCGATTATAGGTTTGAGATATTTTCCCAAATTTCCTTTAAACACGCCTCAACCTTGGTTTAACAGGAGTTTGGGTACAAAGACATTTGCCATACAGACATTATATCTTAGATGTGTGTTGTTCTTAAAACACGTCGCGGCATTGGTTTCGAAAATACTTAAAGGGGCAACAAGGGGAGTGGCTTATTGTAAATTCCCTCAGCTATGTACCTGTCTGTTAAACTCACGTGTTCTATCTTTAGCACACACAAGAGAAATGTAAACAAATTGGGCTGATCAGAGCAGACGATGTATTTCCCCACACTACAATCTTCTATATGAAATAAAGATGACCAAGTCAACTTTAACAGATGTTTTCTTTGAAATGATCGTTTTCTAATTCCTGACTGGCATTTTGTTATTTCGACTAAAACAAATTTCTGTATGGGACATCCCTCTCAAATGTTTAGAATCAACATTCTCATTCCAGACCAAAATAGCAAGGTTTGTTCTAAGTCTGGAATCCATAACTAATTATTCTGTCAACATACAATAATAATGCTTTATTGAATGCATCCACAACCCTAGTACAAATTAACCTTATTGTAAACGAGTTCAGCAAGGAAACAATTTAGATAGTGTTGACACTTTTAATTGGTAATTAAATGTCACTGGCTGGAATCTGGTTTTTGTATTAATAACTGGAAACCAAATGCACATTTTGAGTCAAAAAGGAGGGAACTCAAACACAGTTATACATGAACATTTGCAAGACATGGAACTAGGTACTGCTTTCCTTTAAAATAATAACTTTGGGCAGAATATGAAGACTCAAAATATGGATCAAAATAATCAGGACAAAGATATATATATATAGTTTACATGACTGAAGAACAATAGGAGATATTCACTTTACCTGGCTGGGATATAAACATTTGTAATGATGACCAAGCTTTTGATAGAAAGGCGAAGAAGCAACTAACATTTAAGCAATGAGGTTCATAATTATTTTTTTTTAAACGACCAATATGAAAATAATGTTACATATTTAAACCTGGGAAAAATTCACCAGACTTATTAATTACGTAACGCTTCAAAAGAAAAAGTGTTAATATCATAGAAAAAAATAGACTAAAATGTAGCATATGAAGCTGATGATATCTATCAATAATTTTGGGATATGCAGGTGGAATAAAATCTTACCAAGGTTTGTTCACTTTTGTCACTACAGTATTTGATAGTGAGGAATGTCGTCTTCTACAAGCAAGCTGCTAGGGATGTAAACACCAGCACGTGGTAATGTTTACAACAGAGAGTTCATAACCCCCAGAACACCAATTAGCCACTCCCCCGGCAAATTCATATTTTCAATCTGACAGTTGGATTTTTTTCTCAAAGTCATGTTTCTAGTAATGTTTCAAAAACAAATTAAGGATTTTTATTTGTGTAACATTCTTTCTACATGCCTGCAAAGTTCCATGTCTCAACTCTTTGTAAGCATTGCATAAATTTGGAAAAAGTGTCCCTGATGTGAAACATGCATAAAATTATACAAAAGCTTGCCCCAGCGCCACCTGGAGGTTTATAGAGTCCTGTTGCCCCTTTAAGTAGAGAATGAAAGCGAAGGGCAGACTGTCTACTAAATGCATCCATCGTAATCTCCTCTGTCATTTCTTCACCCATTGTTGATCTTCATGCAAATCGACTTCATAAGTGGTATTATCAGACAGAACTGGTGAAAATCATTGTATATAGTTATAAATATTCAAAATAATAATACCAGCTAGGTTCAACAAATCTGTAAAATTAAATGCAAGTCTGTTCGAATTGTAAATATGCGGCCTTCTTATGTTATTATGTTTCCTGACATGGGTTCATTTGTATTTGGATTACAGAATGAACAAGTTGATGAACGAACAAGAAGTGCCGGTATAAAAAGTATGCATTTTAGTAAATTATGCATATGTAAAATCTATTCATTGCCTTAGTTATACAGTAATAATACAGGTTGAAATATAAGAGTCTGCAGCTGACGATGGTCTTTATATATATTATGTATCTGCATGTATAAACTGTGCAGAAAGAGTAGGTTATGAATACACACATACGCGTATTAGCCTATAGTCGACAGCAGCTAAAAAGAACACTTAACCTAATATATAATTATTCCTCTTAGACGCTTTCCCTAGTGTGTGTACATGTGCCGAGATAATGCTGTTATCTTTGCAGACCCTAGCAAAACATGAACATGACATTCCTTTTCAATAACAAGGAACTAATGGTTTCCATAAACAATTCATTTTCTGACCTATGGCAGAGAATGTTCCCTGTAATGACGCGCGCTTCAGAGACAAATGGCTCTAAGTGTTTCTAGGCACATTATTTATGACCGTATTTCGCTTGTATTCCTGGATAGACGTATGAAACGGAATTGCTCGTATTTTGGACCAAAATAAGATTTCCCGATTATGCAATTGGAAACACTTCTTTATCGTTATTTTCCTCTATGATATCGAAATTGTATAAAAAAATCAGTTTTAGCATAAACAAATCATTTAAGGTTTAGTTGGGTGCAAACCCGCGCCGTTAAAGTCAAGAAAAAAACTAGAAATCCGACGCGTAAACCACAAGGCCATCAGGAAATTAATTAAAGCGTGGGGAAGAATGTTGACCTCTTAATAATACATTGATATCATCACGTGATAATGTCAATCGACCAATCACGCAGTAACAGAATGAAGTGAGAAATTGCGTTGGTAACGCTAATGAAAAATGTGGTCTTCAAAGACGATAGTTCAGCAAATATCAACATTTGCAGAAAGGTACCAGCTTTTGGTATCTTACTTTAGACACTCCTAATGATTTGCCACACTTTATTTCGTCATACAATAAAGTGCACTTTACAAAAACATGATCGAGTACCATTAAACAGCTGCGCATTGGTAAAGCCGATTCGTGTGTGAACATGGCGTCGGTTTTCGTGTTGAGAGGGTCAACAATGACCACACGTATTTCTGATTTATTTCATTATACACTCCTACACACAGGGTACAGAAAATAGAAGAATCAGCTCTCTATGTGCTTAACAAATATTTCCCTCCTTCAGCCAGTGTTAGCTTCCTGAATGGAAATGGTCTGTTGTTATTTTATTTCCTTAGGGAACGTTACAGATATTAACTTTTGAGAGAAGAGTTACTCACGTCATATATGAATATACTTTTAATCTTATAAGTGTTTCGTGTTTTATGTAGTTTATCAAAAGCAATTAATTGTTATAATGATACAGTGTATCCTTTCATCGATTTGTGTATCCAGACAATTATGTTCTTATCTTTTGAAGCAATACGGTAGCGATAGTTTGAGGTGGCATTTCATTTCAATTACATTAAATAATAGCACCTAATAAATAATTTATTCCTGGCTTTATGGAAATTACATTTTGCAATCGAACACAAATACCGTGTTTCTATACGTGATATTTCATCACATTTGACGCAGGCCAATAATTTATTAACTAAAATTAAATATCGTTTTGATTCCTGACATAGACATTTCAAGATGTTGTGAATCGGTGATGTTGATTCCATAGGACACGAGGTACTGTCAATGCACTCACCTACAAGAGGTTCTGTCAATGCACTCACCTACACGAGGTACTGTCAATACACTCACCTACAAGAGGTACTGTCAATGCACTCACCTGAACGAGGTATTGTCAATGCACTCACCTAAAAGAGGTACTGTCAATGCACTCACCTACACGAGGTACTGTCAATGCACTCACCTACAAGAGGTACGGTCAATGCACTCACCTACACGAGGTACTGTCAATGCACTCACCTACAAGAGGTACTAACAATGCACTCACCTAAAAGAGGTACTGTCAATGCACTCACCTACACGAGGTATTGTCAATGCACTCACCTACAAGAGGTACTGTCACTGCACTAACCTACACGAGATTCAGTCAATGCACCCACCTACACGAGGTACTGTCAATGCACTCACCTACACGAGGTACTCTCAATGCACTCACCTACAAGAGGTACTGTCAATGCACTCACCTACAAGAGGTACTGTCAATGCACTCAGCTACAAGAGGTACTGTCAATGCACTCACCTACAAGATGTACTGTCAATGCACTCACCTACACGAGGTACTGTCAATGCACTCACCTACACGAGGTACAGTCAATGCACTCACCTACACGAGGAACTGTCAATGCACTTACCTACACGAGGTACTGTCAATGCACTCACCTACACGAGGTACTGTCAATGCACTCACCTACACGAGGTACTGTCAATGCACTCACCTACAAGAGGTACTGTCAATGCACTCACCTACAAGGGGTTCTGTCAGTGCACTCACCTAAAAGAGGTACTGTCAATGCACTCACCTACACGAGGTACTATCAATGCACTAACCTACAAGAGGTTCTGTCAATGCACTCACCTGAACGAGGTACTGTAAATGCACCCACCTACACGAGGTACTGTCAATGCACTCACCTACACGAGGTACTCTCAATGCACTCACCTACAAGAGGTGCTATCAATGCACTCACCTACAAGAGGTACTGCCAATGCACTCACCTACAAGAGGTACTGTAAATGCACTCACCTACACGAGGTACAGTCAATGCACTCACCTACACGAGGTTCTGTCAATGCACTCACCTACATGAGGTACAGTCAATGCACTCACCTACACGAGGAACTGTCAATGCACTTACCTACACGAGGTACTGTCAATGCACTCACCTACAAGAGGTACTGTCAATGCACTCACCTACACGAGGTACTGTCAATGCACTCACCTACAGGAGGTACTGTCAATGCACTCACCTACAAGAGGTACTCTCAATGCACTAACCAACAAGAGGTACTGTCAATGCACTCACCTACACGAGGTACTGTCATTGCACTCACCTACACGAGGTACTGTCAATGCACTCACCTACACGAGGTACTGTCAATGCACTCACCTACAAGAGGTACTGTCAATGTACTCACCTACAGGAGGTACTGTCAATGCACTCACCTACAAGAGGTACTCTCAATGCACTAACCAACAAGAGGTACTGTCAATGCACTCACCTACACGAGGTACTGTCATTGCACTCACCTACACGAGGTACTGTCAATGCACTCACCTACACGAGGTACTGTCAATGCACTCACCTACAAGAGGTACTGTCAATGTACTCACCTACAAGGGGTTCTGTCAATGCACTCACCTACAAGAGGTTCTGTCAATGCACTCACTTACAAGAGGTACTGTCAATGCACTCACCTACAAGAGGTACTGTCAATGCACTCACATACAAGAGGTACTGTCAATGCACTCACCTACAAGAGGTACTGTCAATGCACTCACCTACACGAGGTACTGTCAATGCACTTACCTACAAGAGGTACTGTCAATGCACTCACTTACACGAGGTTCTGTCAATGCACTCACCTACAAGAGGTACTGTCAATGCACTCACCTACACGAGGTTCTGTCAATGCACTCACCTACACGAGGTACTGTCAATGCACTCACCTACACGAGGTACTGTCAATGCACTCACCTACACGAGGTACTCTCAATGCACTCACCTACACGAGGTTCTGTCAATTCACTCACCTACACGAGGTACTGTCAATGCACTCACATACAAGAGATACTGTCAATGTACTCACCTACAAGAGGTACTGTCAATGCACTCACCTACACGAGGTACTGTCAATGCACTCACCTACACGAGGTACTGTCAATGCACTCACCTACAAGAGGTACTGTCAATGCACTCACCTACAAGAGGTACTGTCAATGCACTCACCTACACGAGGTACAGTCAATGCACTCACCTACACGAGGTTCTGTCAATGCACTCACCTACACGAGGTACAGTCAATGCACTCACCTACACGAGGAACTGTCAATGCACTTACCTACACGAGGTACTGTCAATGCACTCACCTACAAGAGGTACTGTCAATGCACTCACCTACACGAGGTACTGTCAATGCACTCACCTACAGGAGGTACTGTCAATGCACTCACCTACAAGAGGTACTCTCAATGCACTAACCAACAAGAGGTACCGTCAATGCACTCACCTACACGAGGTACTGTCAAAGCACTCACCTACACGAGGTACTGTCAATGCACTTACCTACAATAGGTTCTGTCAATGCACTCACCTACACGAGGAACTGTCAATGCACTTACCTACACGAGGTACTGTCAATGCACTCACCTACAAGAGGTACTGTCAATGCACTCACCTACACGAGGTACTGTCAATGCACTCACCTACAGGAGGTACTGTCAATGCACTCACCTACAAGAGGTACTCTCAATGCACTAACCAACAAGAGGTACCGTCAATGCACTCACCTACACGAGGTACTGTCAAAGCACTCACCTACACGAGGTACTGTCAATGCACTCACCTACAATAGGTTCTGTCAATGCACTCACCTACAAGAGGTACTGTCAATGCACTTACCTACAAGGGGTTCTGTCAATGCACTCACCTACAAGAGGTTCTGTCAATGCACTCACTTACAAGAGGTACTGTCAATGCACTCACCTACAAGAGGTACTGTCAATGCACTCACATACACGAGGTACTATCAATGCACTCACCTACACGAGGTACTGTCAATGCACTCACCTACAAGAGGTACGGTCAATGCACTCACCTACACGAGGTTCTGTCAATGCACTCACCTACACGAGGTACTGTCAATGCACTCACCTACACGAGGTACTGTCAATGCACTCACCTACACGAGGTACTCTCAATGCACTCACCTACACGAGGTTCTGTCAATTCACTCACCTACACGAGGTACTGTCAATGCACTCACATACAAGAGGTACTGTCAATGTACTCACCTACAAGAGGTACTGTCAATGCACTCACCTACAAGAGGTACTGTCAATGCACTCACCTACACGAGGTACTGTCAATGCACTCACCTACAAGAGGTACTGTCAATGCACTCACCTACAAGAGGTACTGTCAATGCACTCACTTATTGCATGAAGTCATAAAGTAGTAAGAGTCTCCAAAACTGCATTGACTGACAAAATGCCTATTATTTTAATGTCGCCTTTCACATTACATTAAAGTGTAAATGAACAATTCCCGTTCCAATGACATTTATATTCCATAAAATTGAGTTTTAATTCATGTTTAAGGCCACAAAAGAAGACAGACGTCTATAATTTTATAAACTGCTAGTACATCAAATGTATTGCTGCTGTTATCGCTTGCTGTAGTAGCAAATCAAACAATTAGAACTGACATTCTTTTTCAATATTGCAGACATTTTCACTACAAGAAATAATTCAGTTTCTAACTCATTTTTCTAAAATGATGTACGCTTTGAATATGAATTGCGTTGAGTGTTTTCACCAGAGTTGGTGTTAAGGCAATACTAATTACCTTATTTCGCTTGTATTCTTGGACAGACATCTCAAACAGCTGCGCATTCGTGATGCCGATTCCACAGAACATGAGATATTTTCGGAAAACCTGAAAAGAAAGCAACACGTAAGTTTATACCTTGTTATGGTACATTTTTTTGGCAAACGCAACGTACATACGATATAAATTTGCAGTGTTACGAGGAAAAAGGGAACAGCAACAAAATTGCAATTTAGTACTGAACATACGTCAGATAAAATAAAAATCATTCAGAAAGAGAAACCACATACTCAAGCTAAATTATCATATAAATCGACATTCAGAAAGCAAAGACCGCACGAATAGTCTGAATAAAGCCAGACAAATCACAGTAAAACAATGGGTTTACAAACGCAAAAAGGCATTTTAAATGTCAGGTATTTTTTTTATAAGAGGAAGATAAAATGAAAGTCAAAGGATGAGAATATTCAACACGAAACGCTGTCTGTGAAATAATCATTGGACAAGATAATGCGGGGCTGACTCCCGTTTCATCTGGAAATCAATTCTTGAAATAAACTAGGTAGAATAATAATCAAAGGGTAGAGGAAGATAAAACGTTAGACTCAAACTGTCCATTGACACCAATGGCTTGAGTAAAACTGTTAACACAACCCACATACCGGACCGGCATAAGCGATATCACTAGACTAAGTATATAATAATGCTCAAGAACCAGCGGGTCAAATAACATGATCTTGCGGAACAGAAAAGAGATAATAACTGCACTTGGGACGAATCAGACTGAATGCCTCTTTCATAATCGTAACAAAGTTGAGAATGGTTTTAAAAAAACAATATATCCTAATCCGCATAAAACAAGGTTTCATAGTCTATATAAAAAGTTGTAAGAAACCTTTGACAAGTGTACAATAACAAGTTTGTCTGAGAACATAATAGTATTTATAAAATTTAGTAATCTTAGTTTAGTATATTAACATAGTTGATTGCATACCATTAGGACTGCATGTACCAAAATTAAGAGTGAATGTTTTTTACGTTCAGTTGAAAAATTTAAATTAAGCATTTTCGTAGTGTATTTTGAAACTTTACACCGAATGGTGACTCTTACACATATTTATAATAGAGAAGAGAAAACATAATTGGAATTGGTTGGAATATTAATTCCTTAAGAATATGCAATATCTGTCACAAGAAGTCATATTATATCGGATCTGTCACATGTTGTTATATAGGATCTGTTACGAGTTGTCATATTATATAGGATCTGTCACATGTTGTTATATAGGATCTGTTACGAGTTGTCATATTATATAGGATCTGTCACATGTTGTTATATAGGATCTGTTACGAGTTGTCATATTATATAGGATCTGTTACATGTTGTTATATAGGATCTGTTACGAGTTGTCATATTATATAGGATCTGTCACATGTTGTCATATTATATAGGATCTATTACATGTTGTTATATAGGATCTGTTACGAGTTGTCATATTATATAGGATCTGTCACATGTTGTTATATAGGATCTGTCACATGTTGTCATATTATATAGGATCTATTACATGTTGTTATATAGGATCTGTTACGAGTTGTCATATTATATAGGATCTGTCACATGTTGTTATATAGGATCTGTTACGAGTTGTTATATTATAAAGGATCTGTCACATGTTGTTATATAGGATCTGTTACGAGTTGTCATATTATATAGGACCTGTCACAGTTGTCATATTATATAGGACCTGTCACAGTTGTCATATTATATAGGACCTGTCACAAGTTGTCATATTATATAGGATCTGTCACGAGTTGTCATATCAGATAGGATCTGTCACAAGTTGTCATATTATATAGGATCTGTCACAAGTTGTCATATTATATAGGATCTGTCACGAGTTGTCATATTATAAAGGACCTGTCACAAGTTGTCATATCATATAGGATCTGTCACGAGTTGTCATATTATATAGGATCTCTCAGAAGTTGTAATCATAAATCGTAAGTGACAAGTCAAATTCGAAAGAAAAAAAAACATTGAAATTTGTTGAAGTTCAATAATTTATTAAAACATCTGTATCCAAAGATGCAGTTGATATGCATCGCTCAAATATAAGAAAATCCCGCATTATAACAACTACATCGTATTTTTATAACTATTCTAAATTATTATTGAGAAAATAATTGAAAAAAATATTCGGTTACCATGGCAACCATTTTTGAAATAGGCGTTTTGGAGTTAAATTTTAATATACAATAAATGCCATCTAACGCGTTCACTAATACATTATTATTTAATTGATATCCTGAATCCTTCCTGTTCCTGGTTTGTGTATTTGACATTCCTGAATATGTCAGAATAAATGAAAATTGTTCACCAAGTACCATAGTTCATTGGCGATTGTCAAAGAAAAAAAAAGAAATGTACATTAGGTTGACATTAGCATCTAATATAAACCAATGCATATCTAAAAGTTAAAGTTCCAGTGTAATTAACTATAATTTAACATTTAAAATAGCGCATAATGGTTTCCCTGTTTAATGAATACAGAGAATTATACCGAGGCTATTTTTAAACTTACTGGGTTTTTACGTGGTAGACAATCCTAGTAAATTATGATTAAAAATGCGCATAGATTTCGAAAGATACATTTGTCAAAAAATCCAATGCCCTTACACAACGATGTCACTTTAAAGTCTTTTTTGACATTTTTCTTTTTTTCTTGCAAATGTATCATCAGGTGACTAGCCCCTAACATTTGTTTGAACCAAATAACATATGAATAAAACATTTTTTGCAATTATGAGTATTTATACTTTTTATAACATGCATATCAAGCCAATATGTGTTAGTTAACAAAACAATTTATGACATGTTCAAGATTAATGTAAAACTATTCTTAGCACAATTATTTGTGAGATATCAAACTCATAACATACACAACCATGTTTGCAATCATTATTCTATTGTTATTTATGAGAAGTTAAAGACATTTACAATACCATCCTTTCCTATTATAATAATAACTGTATCATATGTGTTGGGTTTCATAAAAATTTGTCACTAAATATTTTAATACATTTTCAGGATTTATTAGCAGGTATTCTTAACTGTTTAAGTATACTATCTCCTAATTAAAATGATGGACTATTGTATTTGTGTAATAATTGATATCATGTTTTTATCGCTCGGTATTGCTGCAATGAATGGATCTGTAATATGCGTTACTGTTTTGATATAGAATTCATATACCAACACGTAATCTTTACAAGAAATAACTGCCATATCCGAATATGTTATGTTGCTTTATTTGCATCGTTTGGCCATCAATCAATGGTACTTCAAGAGATGATGCCCAAATGAATGGGTATCTAAAAGGTGTTGATTTTATTATAAGCATAGAAAGGTCTGTGATGATGTGCATTGATTTCAGCTATGTCATACTTGCAGGCAATTGATTTTATCGGGCGCTTTATAAACTAGATGAAGCCTAACAAGAAGCCTATGAAATGTGAATTGCTATTTGTACTACCATAAATGCTCCCTGAAAATGCTGGGGAAATATTTCATTTAAATCTTACGTGTTAATTGATAATCACAGCTTAAAAACTATGATATAAATTAAACCGCAACATTGTGCGTCTTACTGTTAAAGATTTGACCAAGAAATATTCATATTTTAGATTACCTCCACATCCTGGTCTTCAAAGACATGATTGCCGGTGATTTTGTTGATGATTTGAGCGACCCCTATCACCTCCGACTCGTGGTTGAGTATCGGCATGCACAGAATACTGTGAGTTCTGTACCCGGTCCTTGCATCCACTGATTTGTTGAAGCGAGGATCCTGTAACACATTTATGGAATGTTGGTAAGCGTTGATAAAACCTTAGATTGCAGTTCTTATTTTATTTTAATTGGAAAATTGAAAGAAGAAACCAATGATCCTATGGTCCGTGGCAAATATCATGATATGTATTAAAAATACGAATAAGATCAGTTAATGTATTAAATGAGTCATTGTCGTCCACAATATATTGAAATTTCTTGAGAGTTATTGTTTCCGATTTACATATCGTTACCGACTCCGCCGATCATGTCTATGAAAATAAGGCGTCTTATTTCTTGGAAAAGAGACAATTAAAACGGGTTGTGCTTCATAAATAATGGAGGGTTGGAAAAAATCACTAATTCTATCTCATCAGAATGGGAAACCTTCAAAACAATTATTCTTAAATGCCTGTCATTCGCACAGATGGGGGTTTACTAATAACACAATCGAACTGCAGATTCATTTTAAAGCAAATTCATTTCCATATTTATAATTTAATGGAATTCATACGAACCTCATATGCTTCTGTTATATTAATGGTTTCTTTGGTCCGAGCAACATGCCCTGCAATGCCACAACCAAATGGAACTTTGATTTCATTATCCTCTGAATGCAGAGATTCTTCAAGGGTTGAATTTTCTGTCACATCAAACAGTTTTGAAACAAGGTACCGGTTATGCTTTGACCCCCTCACAAGAAACATACTCCCTCTATCGCTACCCGTAAGAACACTCACATTCCTTAAAATCTTGTGACATAAAACGTTCACATCAAGTTCACTTGCAATGTCTCTGATCAGCTCCATGAACATTTCAGATTCATTCATAGCTAACAGCTTGTCCCTTGTAACTAGGGACTTTTTCCGTTTCCTTACCATGCCGTCGACATAGTTCTTAAACATGTTTGATGTGATTGAGTTGCGGGACGCAGTGCTGAATTGTGGTTTGTCCATAACGTCCATGTTTTTTATTTTGTAAATGAGTTCAGGTGTCCCATGTTTCTTGATCCAGTTTTCCAGGAACTCAGTATTGTAAAGTAGATACTTTTCTACGTCTTCTTCCCGCAACTGCGGGGGTGATTCAGGCTCCATTATTGGTATCAACAAGTGTTACCCTCGGTGATTAGCGTTGCAAAAAGATAGTCAATGATGCAAAGTGCATACCCTTTTATCCTGTGTCCCTGAAAAAGTACATGTACTTATAAGCCCTGGCAGTGCAAAATAGAATTAAATTTGATTATATATTGTTTGCAAAAGCCTACTCTCAGCTAAGAATGTCCAATGACTGTATGATATATGAATGCGATGAGGTAGGTATACGATGAACAAATGAGCTGGCCATATTACTTAAACATTTGTAACGATGACATATAGCGAGGCCGGGGTATTATTCTATATTGATTTTTAATTGATCTAAGAACGATGTAGCTAATCGGATTAGTTGTTATTTAAAACTGACCAATAGAGTGAATGAAGTCCGTCATTTATGACCATAAGATTTACTTAAGTTGAATATTGCATACCACCCCTGGCTACCTCATTTATACTCTTAATCACTCGAAAGAGTATTTGATATGTTTAAAAATAATATAACTTTTGAGTTATATAATTATTGCAGTTTGATAAAGGATAGTATTATTTTAATTGATCTCGTGGGTAACAATCTTGTTTGTATTATTTGTTTCGCTATTGTGTGCTCATATTCTTTCAATACACTTACAATGATTTAAAATGAATATCTGGTCAGCAGGCATTCTGATTTCAGATATCAAACTCTCTTAATTTTCAGTTCATAGCAAAATGGATTTGCTTTGGAATGAAGGAAAGAAACCGTTCCGTAAGTTATCAAATATCCATCGGTACGACTTTGGTCTACAATATACATTTACATCTAGACTCTCGTTTTACATTTTCTAAATATAGTTGTTTCAATTATCTGAAGGATGTATGAATCGATTCAGTTCGCAAGTACTAGCAGATTTCATTAACAGTTTAGCTCATGACCAACATACATGTATAACGCGTAGCATACGAATACCATTATCATTTTCGAAACATAAGCGTCACAAAATCAATGATATACAATAACTGTCTATTAAAATACACAAATACCAAATGCATGCGTATTGTGTGATAATTACCGTACATACGAATATACAAGTATCTATACAATCAGTTGAAATCAACGAGCAATAAGAGAGAATTATTAAGGGCACATCAATTAATTGCAATGAAAGTAATAGTAAAGTAAACTAAATCAAAAATACCTATTTAAAGTAAGCATATCCATCCACTTAACAGTTTCATCCTGCATCCCTGTAAATTAGGCCACATACGATATGAACAAGGCACAGATATCGTGTGAGCCTGCTAGCCGCATGCTAGCTGGTTTATAGTATGTATTGAGGAGGACATTCAGCGGACTTTAAATGATCGATAATCCAGCCTTATTATTGCCGAACGCTGACCAGATAATGTGGCTACAGAATCTGACAGTTTAATCCATAGTCCGGTAGCTATGTTTGTTACCATCAGACAGAGGCTAGATAAACTACAACCAGGAGATCAGGTGTAACTTAAACGAATAGCTGATAGTGATGTTATTGGCAAAATGCAATATCCACATCCGCTACTGCCTTCCATAGGTGAGTATTCCCTTACTGTGGTAAATTGTATATTGAGAATAAGCCAATCACAATTGCAATAAATACTTGAAAGCAACACGACTTTCTAAATAAAGTGTAACTGTAGTATACGTATACTAGGTGTAGTATACAAAATGGTTTTCTTTCACGGTCTGTTAACAATAATATTGGTATAATAATATTATTATATCACGCTTTTTGAAAAAAACGAATGCATCGATATGCAGACATCTTAAATCACGAAATTTCGAAATGAATTACGATAAGTACGCGAGGACGAACTATTATAACTTCCACTTACTTCATACGCACGATGATGTTGAACTATAGGTACATCATCAAACATCTGAATAGGTTTTGTTTTGCCACTTAGAGAGAGAGAGAGAGAGTGAAGCCACTTGGACGGTTCACGATATTAAAGTAAGGTTTAAATGCCATGCATGTAAATATCTGGATCGTGTTTGCTTATGGCAATGTGATGGATGTTTAGAATTTTACAATTCATATCAGTACTCCGAGTAAACATGCGGACCACATTAACCTATGGTTTGTTTATCTAGGCCTTCTACTGGCCATTGGATGAAAAGAATACATGAACCTTTAAGGCAGTGTGTTTTCGTAACACTCAAATATTAACATTTATAATTGACTTCCGAAATACATTTACGATTTCTTTACAACCTACGTCATTCGCATCCGGTTTCTCAAATTGATTCACATTTTTTTACATTGCTACTTTAGATTAAGCTGTGAATTGTTACTATTGAGATAAGTTGATTGTCTCAGCTTAGTTCGGCTTACAGTTTAGTAACTACCTTGTCGGTTTCAGACCTATGTTAGAAAACAGTACATTTCAAATATAATAGTTAACAAACACTTTAGAATAACATTACTATTATGTGAAAAAGTTTTCGTATTAACAGTTTCAAATTGTTTTAAGTGTTAAAGGTTTTAATCTGATAAAAACCAGTTCGTTTACATTTACAAGTTGAGTCGCCCAAGACAATCAACCAGAAGAGTATTGACCTTGATATTATCACAAGAGTGAGTTGATATGTACTTGACCATAAGTATGTATTAACTACAATGACAAACACTTTAGAGTAGAATACTGGAGTTGTGTATATACAACACGTAATGAATGATTAAAACAAAGCTGTAGCCTATAGACAAACATTTTCACCGAGTACCTTCGTTTGACTTATATATCGTCAATCATAAAACATTTGCATAATTATATAATGTTTACCAAAGAACTTGGTTATATTCTCTAGACTAGTCCATATCAAAAAGTGTCATGGTGCCAATTATATAATCATCATTTGTGATTAATAGTTTGATGTATATACGGTATGTTGTCAAACTTGATTTAAGGTGCTTGATAAGCATTGCTCCGTTTGCATTTCAAGAACACTTTGATTCAATATCACGCAATATTATGCAATATCACGCAATATTATGCAATATCATGCAATATCACGCAATATTATGCAATATCACGCAATATTATGCAATATTATGCAATATCACGCAATATTAGGCAATATCACGCAATATTATGCAATTTCACGCAATATTATGCAATTTTATGCAATATCACGCACTATCATGCAATATCACGCACTATCATGCAATATCACGCACTATCGTGTAATATCACGCACTATCATGCAATATCAAGCAATATCAAGCAATATCACGCACTATCATGCAATATCACGCAATATCACGCAATATCATGCAATATTATGCAATATCACGCAATATTATGCAATATCATGCAATATCACGCACTATCATGCAATATCACGCACTTTCATGCAATATCACGCAATATTATGCAATATCAGGCGACTGAGCTTGTCATTGTTGTTCGTTTTGATTTATTAAACACTTCTTATTCATAAATAACAGAGATAAATCATAAACAACATATACCGGACAGGTTGTGTCAATGTTTCGTCAGATCATTAATGTGATTATTGATTTACACCGCACGTCTGTGAAATGTCATTGGTACCATTAGACTGGCATGCTAACGGGCTGCGTTTTATGAAAAAAAGTTCAATTCGTGGTGTCAATATGAACTAATCTTCAGTACAATCAATCTTAAACGATGGAAGCAATTTCACAAACTTTACAATCAATCTTAAACGATGGAAGCAATTTCACAAACTTTTTGAAAAAGACCGCCAAACTGACAACCTGCCGACCGACCGACCGATCAACCGTATGATGACTAATATAACCACCCTACAAACTTTGTTTGCGTGGCTGTACTGAGGAATAAAGTTAAATTATACTAACATCCCTTTCCACTTTTGTTTTGTGGCGAAACATTTCAGTAGGCAAATAAATATTAATCTTACCAGAAAATCCAAGATAATTTTGGCAAACATAATTGAACAACAGAATTAAGTAAGACACATTGTTCCAGACATACAGCGGAGACGTCAATTGTGCACAATCTTGTAATTGTGTAAAGACTGAGAAAACAGTGATTCTATTTATGACGCCAAAAAAAAACAGGATATATGTTATAGATCTATTAAATCTGAACGTACAAAAAGAGGCTGACATTGGGAATGAAATTCACACTTGTTCGTACTTAAGTTAATGCCTATACAATACTTTAATATCTGCCAACATATGAACCAAGTTTCATTGAATAATTTGGAACGTTTTTGCACTTCAACGACACCGACGATATGACAATACCTCGACTACTTTACATTTTCTTCGTGTCCCCTCTTTTACTGAAATTTAAACCATTTGTTATATTAAGTTATTATTATTATTATTATTATTATTATTATTATTATTATTATTATTATTATATAAAACTTTGCAAGGTGTTACAGTCTCTGATGTCAGATGGGAGGGCATTCCATAACTTAGCTGATGCTGACTGGAAACTTCTGTCACCATAACGCGCCGTCCGACGTTTAGGCACAACTAACGTCAATGACTTATTTTTCGACCTCAGATTTCTGGATGCTCTGTTTATTTCTAACATGTCCACAATGTACGCAGGCGATTGGTCATGGAGCGCTTTAAATGTGTGTGTTAGAATTTTGTACTCTACTCTGCATTGCACAGGGAGCCAATGTAGTTCCTGTAGCATGGGGGTTATATGGTCGTACCTTGCTGTCCTCGTAACAATTCTAGCTGCCGTATTTTGAACAGTTTGTAGTTTGTTTAATATCTGCTTTGGAACACCGTACATGAGAGCATTGCAGTGCAAGTTTGTAGGGATAAGGTGAAACGATATTGATTGGATTGAATAATTAGTTAAAAAAACATCCTGCTGTTTATTATGCTTATTTCTCGACCATTGTGACACTAAAAGTTCAGTCTTAAACTTATGAGGGGGTGGGGTGGATTTAGAGCCCTCACGCGATCTGGTGTACATGCGAACATGGTGGCTCGCGCGCAAGATCTTGGGCCATGCCTATTGTATTTTGTTAAGCGTCATCGAAACATTTACAGCTTTAGAATGTCTTCGGTTTTTCAAAACTAAATTCAACAGAGACATGGTTTATAGGGCCTTTTCATCAGAATCAGGGACTGCATATACATTATATGGAAAACAGACCTGCGACTGATTCGGATGATTGTCAAACGTGACTTCTGTTATCATTGTTGCAAAGAAAATACTATTTTATGTTTCATGTTGATAGATTAGAAGGTTTTAAAACCAAATCACGACGTTAATAAAAAGTATGAATAAGAATAAAGTTCCGTTTGAAATTTTAAAAATGAAAACACGGAACAGCTATTAAAATTGTATGCATTATGCACCAGTCAATTGTAACCACGCCCCCCCCCCCCAGGTCCGGGGGTATACCGGGGATAGCCGGGAAAATGGGCCGTGTTTTTACCTTTCTGGTGGCCCCGCAGTGCCGGGTGAATGTGGTTGTTTTGGCTTCGCGCAAAATATGGCGGGGAATGTGCCTTACCTAGGTTCCCTTGGGTGCGGTGATATTTGGCGGGGATTTTACCATCAGTTCGTCCCCGTAGGGCGGGGATTTTACCCGGGGTTGACTGGACCGAAATTTAAAGTCCCCGCTATCCCCCGGACCTGGGGGGGGGGGCGTAGTTACAATTGACTGGTGCATTAGCAATTTTTAGGGAGATGTAAACCAAAAGAACATACGGGCGATCGTTTTATCAGACGCGAGTTTTGTATCCGCAGTCTGACCTCTTTGAATAAATAGTTTAAATTATTGGATTAAATAACAAATACTTTCTCAAAGATTTCAGATCTTTTGTGACGCGACCAGCGGTCTTACGAACTTAATGGCTTTTCTTATTTATAACAATAACACGTTGAAATGTGTGGTTTATTAAACGTATCTGAGTCCATAAAGTTAGTTTATATAAGAATAAATGCCTTTGTTGATACGAATGTTTAATTTCACAGTAAATGTTGAAAGCGAAATTTGCATCTGTTCAATGATTGAACCTTCATCTTGATCGATGACGATTGTATATTAACCTCGCTCTCGACAAATTATATTTCAGCTTGATCCCAAAAGCCTTATCACAAGCACGCACGGTGAAAATCCATGCCTTAAAGCCATTTGGAGCTGTGATTTCTTAAGTGCGAGAATCTATGTAGTGGGTAAAGATTGTTTGTATTTGCTTACGAACATAAAAGGTTTGAGGTGACTCAGTCGCATAACCATTTTTTCGTGTTAGTTCATCATAACAAACTTGAAGCTTTAAGTGGTCTATAATATAATGTGTAAACTATCCACTAAGTGTGCCATCCACTGTTTATATCTATTGCTTCACCTGATTAAAAGCAATAACGACTGACTGTTGATTAACTGCTGTAAAATTGAGAAAACAATGCCTTCTTTTTTAACAAAATATATCGTTGACCACTAATAAAAGGAATATTCAAATGATCAACATTAAACATGATATATTTTTCTTATGAAATAATAAACGTCTTGGCAAACATTTAGCAAACAATGTCAGTACTGATCTGGAAACATTTGATCATTCATGGTAAGTCCATGAATTGCGCAGGCTTTAAAACCATATTTCATTTCTATATTAACAGAATTCAATACTGAAGGTATTAACAAAAAAGAGCTGGAAGCTCGAGTTTCACAATGTTTCAAGTAGCCCCGATAGTAGAATTTAGTCCGCATATTCAAAAGGCCATGTTTCATATCTTTGAAATCAAAACACCTTTTATAGTAGGTCAATCTAACGATTTAAAACAAATGATTAGCATTGCGTTATCATCATTATGTTTTAAAACGATTGGTTATCATTTCGTCATAAGCATTATATTGTGCTTGCATTAGGGACAGGAAATTAATTAATCCAAAGTTGTTAAATGATTGATGAGAGAGTCGCTTTAATAACTACATTAAGCAAAATTAAAACAAATAAAATCTTCAATGGTTTTATACCTCAAACTTCCATCGCGATAACTGGCTATAAAACGTGTTATTAAACGCACCCACTGTTTGATCAGAAAAAAACGCTTTTGGATTATAGTACAAATGTAGTTTAAAGTTTCCTCGAGGGTTATTTTATACCACATTTAAATACATCATAATACTTCATGCGCGTATTGCTAGAATCCCGAAAGTAAGTTCAATATTTGCTTATTTTCTCAAAGTATATAATTATAAGTTTTGTCATTGCATGCCTCAGAGTTTGTTTATTTTAATTTTGAATAAGTCCATGAAGAGTAAACTAATTTGATCCCATTTCAAGCGGCAGTTGTCAATGCAAAATCAAAATATTTCTATTTTAAATTCTGATAATGTACAACGAAGACATCATTAGTTTTTCAGTATGCATAAGTTATATGTTACGGTATTCATACTTAAATATCAGTTTTCAAATAGACATAAGGAAAAAAGCGTGACAATTTGAATTCACCAAAACTGTAAAAAATGCAGACACTCCTACCTTGCGAAGCGTTTAGCCAGCACGCTGTATATTCCGTGAATATCCACAAACGTGTCGGCTGCGATACTTGTTAAACGCAGGCTGATATATACGACATGCAAGATGTCGATTCAACTTGTTTTCACCCCTGTGTTCTATCGAGAATAATCTTTATAGACAGTACGATACAGTGGAGCAGCTTTTGTGAGCAAATAAAGAACATTCCTCTGAGAGAATCAACTAGACACAAGAAAAGCCGACACTAAATCAGTTACATAACTTGATGACAGTCTTACAAAAGACACGTCTCCTATGAGACAGGGAACCGACGTCAGTAATGTTCCATTCAATAACAAAACGCTTAAGTTTACCAGGTATAGATTACAATTAATCAATTTACTCAATTAGAATAAATGGGCAATCATGTTACACTACTAATTAAACGTTGTAACTTTTCTCTCAAAATCGTCCAATTTCAACGGCTATTTTACGTTTGAATGAATATCGTTTTCTACAGCTCTGTGTCGGAATTTAATTAAGACAATTAATTACTAACATTAAATTGTGTGCATCTCAGAATACGTGTATTACTTCGATCACGAGAGTGTCGACTCGGGTGTGCTATTTGTGAATCTGAACTTCTTTACAACACTGATAGCTATTTAAACAGATAAGAACCATGTCCCAGGAGATGTACTTTAACAATGGGAAATGTGAGATATTGACTTATAACACAAAATCCAAAAATACATCTTTTTATTCCACACAGAAATAATAAATCAATTTTGACTTCAGTTAACAGTTCGCGAAATTCGACTGAATTAAGGGAGTCACTCAAATTCGTATGGTTACAATAGAGCAACGCGTGGTAGTCGTTGTATAACCCTCTCCCATCCAAAAGCGTTTTTACCAAAACAATCAACATTTCGAAAAAAGTAACTGATTGAGAAAAGGAGCCAAACAAATATGGTAATTTTCTGAAGAAGAGTTCCACTCGGTTTTTATTTTACTTCTATTCTGTTTATTTTGCACACGCACTGCAGAGAAAGTAACTTTTTTCAACCTTCAGTGTTATCTCACTCCAAACAGTTTATCTATCGCTTCAATGGGGGTCAATACGAATCGTAGTTTATCAAACTAATACTTCTCTGTCTACCGTACTTTCAAATAATTTCCACTTACTTACAGTGTTCGAATTTAGCACTCGCACACGCGCAAAATGCGAGCCAAATTTGAAAAATACGAGTTGAATTTAAAGACACTCGCAAAAATTTGCGAGTTTAAAATTTGCAGAAAATATGCAATCCTCGAAATAGATATGAACATGGTCGGTGATTAATTCCTGCACAGCAGATATAAAACTTATATATAATTTTAGAAATGCCTTCTTTCGTTTTCCGATAATATCACAGAAACTGATGACGTAGTTTAACGTTATGCGCACAGGCAGGTACGCTTACTATGTGGCAGGTACTCGTTACTATGTGTTTTTGTAGACTGGTCTTTCGTTTCCATTTTTGGCGGCGGTATCTAGCGATAATCGTATCGAGACACAGTCTGTGTAATGATGACAAGCAAAAAGATAAGGTTTTTTTACGCGTGTTGATATAAAATCGCCGACGGCTGATGGCAATGATCAATTAGGTCCAAAAAAAGAAGCCAAAATGAAAAAATCCGTCCGTTAAAACTGTTTGGATGTGGAAGAGGGAGTTGAACCTTAAATTGACTCTTAACACAGATGACGAAAGGAACATTTTCAAAATATTTTGCACAGACCAACACTGTCCTGATCAGATTTCCTCAGCACATACTGTCAGTGTTACATATATGATGATATCGTTTAATGTACAATTGCATGATAATTCATTAAAACAATTACACTATACCTTAAATCATTGTGTCCATACTGTATATACTTTTTCCTAGCAAATACAAAGATTTGCCTTAAAAAAATGCCAGTGAGTGTCTGGTTTTTCGAGTTGAAATTTAAGCACTCGCAAATATTTGCGAGTATCAAAAAAAGTTAAATTCGAACCCTGACTTACTCTCAAAAAATGCATATCTACAAATTTAAAGTATTGTTGCTGTATCCTAAAAAAGCGTGGTTATGCAAAAAAAATCCATCACCGAAACATTATTTTGCGAAGATAATAAACGTCTACACTCTAACAGAAACTCTGCAACACATTTAGCTAACTACGAGTATTTCCCCAATAGCGTGATGTTTCCTTTTTTATTCTCCAAGTTGTCATTCAACGATTTCTGCTACTCTTTAAGCGACATGCAATGTCTTGACATAATTCTGTCATTCGCTACATCTTGCAATCACGCATAAACAGCGTGCTTTGAACTTGGAAGCAGCTTTTCAAGCAAATATAATGTAGAAGGATGCATTTGAAGTCTTCCAATACAGGACAACTTGATAGCAGAGATATAAGACATTTCTCTTCCCGACAGAATCATGTCAATTTCGATTTGTGTAATTATGCTGCAGCATGTCGAGGGGTGAAAGCGAAAAGGTTCTATCTGCTTCTTTATTTAATGTCACTTAGAACCTTTTCGCTTTCACCCCTCGATGTGGTTACAGCTGGTATGACAATTTAACAATACTTACACTTAAATGTTGATTAATGTGTATTAACAAAACCGTCATGTGAAGACGAATCGGGTTTGATTTAAGCACCGGATTGAGTAGAACCTTCGGTATTTGTTACAGACGTACTTTCAACACACAATTTCCATCTAATATATTTTATGGAACCCACTTTCACCATATTCACCATTTTATATAGCACGAACGAGAATGTATCTGGAATGAACACCCGGCAATGCTTACAGTTTCCGAAAAGGAAATGAACAACGTAGTTTCTCAATCCATCTGAAAGAGTAATACGGATCTTCGGGAAATGGTTGCAAGTTTTTATCTCAAATATATCTGCTTAGAAATAATATGTGTGTACTTTGATAAAAAGTTTGTGTTGGAGTGTTCTGGAAAAAGTTCGTAAATAGCACTTTTTTTACATTTTATATAGTATAGTTACTAGCATGCTTCATAGCAGCATGTAAAACAACTTACCAAATTTTGACAAATAACAGAATTACAAAAGGCACTTAAGATATTAAATGGCATAAGTAATTATGACTATTTTCACGCATCGTTCTCTCATTCATGTATTAACTATGAGAGTCGTAAATTGATTTCATTTTTACACATAAAATAAGCTGTTATTTTTGTAAGGTTCGACACTTTGGGCACAGCTAGTGTGTTCAGACACTGCTTAAACTAAAAGACATATTTGCAGAACCGAAGACGCCATATCATATGCACACATATTTTGGTTCGGCCCGACATCACATGGTGTTATATATAACTATAGGCCTTTGTACAACAGCTTACATGATTTCATATTGCTTTGACTCCGAAATATAATTGCTAACAATGTTAATGTCTTCCATTATAGTGCTTGGATTCGGCACACTAGAAGAATATTGTATGAAGAAGAAAAAACAGATATTATTTTATGAACAGTTTCTGTTAGCACACACAAAGTCACTCCGATATTTATTTCTGTACCACCAAAGCTATTTTGTCGCACTTTCATTTAAAACAATCATACTTGTCTTCAAAGTATATTCTTAAAATTAAGTTGACATAATTATTATTGCGTATTATGGCTATTACAGTATATATTTACACTACATGTAGTTAAAAAGAGTTTCTACTTTAAACATGTTTTAGGGTGAGTGTACACATTTATGCTCCAACTAAGAATATCGTACATATCTAGAAAGTTTTTCCTTAATATATAAAGTCTGTACATGTAAGTGAATAGAGGTTTCATCTTTTTATCAAATATCGCATAATGTCACTTAAATCTGTCGCTGTCATTCCTGGTTTTACTTATCACTTTCAAATGTCCTTCGTAATTGCGAGTTGTTTGTAACAGATAAAGATAATACCGTTCATTTTAGTTTATCGGTATGAACTATTCACTTTGTAATATCTTAACGAAGTAGGTTTTTACTAACTAGTTATACATTACGGTAAAGCAGTGTGGAAATGCCACGTGGTTTGTGACATTACATTAGGTAATTTAAAAAAGCAAAATACATCTCGCTTCAGATAGGAAATCACTGTAATTTTCTTTTCTTACAAATAATAGCCAAGGATAAGGAAAAAATATACACTTTACTCGGTTCCTGGGCAATATGTTAAGCAATTTATATTTTCATAAAAAAACGTGGGCAAATGTCATGTTTGCCTATCAAACAGACGTTCCGGCATGCATGTTTTATCCACATGGTATATAAAATCCTACAATTGCTGCTCAGTTGTAACAGAAGTATAAAACGCAATTGGTTATAGCAAAAGTTTGAGAATCACAATGGCCAACTATTCCGCACTGTCATTTGGGAAAGGAACATTTTAACAAGCTAGTAATTAGTCAAATTTTACGAAGAACACGAGTGTTATCGGAAGCAATACTTTCTAGTTGAAACAAAATCTGAACACAGTGGTTAAAAATACACATTTCTAAACGTTTGCGTTGCATTGTTCATTTAATCGATCAAATGTCTGTGTTTTTACATCAGGCCAACATCTACTTGAATATACAGGTCAAGAACAACTACGGTACATTGTTGTATTTAGTTTAAGCATATTAAGTTTTCAACGATTGTGAAACAAGTTATCACTATAATGTTATTAATTGAGTGATTTCATATTGGACGAGTTATTTGTCCGAGGTAAGCTGTGTTTGCCTGAGCCCGAAAGGGCGAATACAGGTGACCGAGGACAAACACCTCGGCCAATATGAAATCACCTAATTAAAAAGTATTTTATTTATCAACTATTACCATTTTGGTTTAAACATTGAAGTAGTCTTTATCCCTTATTCAATCATGCTATCTGCTTTTCTTAACTTGACTTGGCTGTTTTTGACATGCACCCATAAAGTGACATTGCGCATACTTGTGAATAAAGCACTGTACTGTGTAAGAATGCATGTCTTTACGTTTTAATTTCGTAAATCGTTTGCCTCCATTTTGTCGGTGTAAAAAATCATAATACATGTAGTCGTAAAATCCACCAATGGGTTAAATATAACTGTAGTATCAAACCATATTAATCACTCTCTTTGCCACGATTTGACGCGAGAGTGTGGTCGTGTTGAGGGGGAAACTGGAGAACCCGGAGAAAACCCACTTGTCCGGCTTGGTGACCACATATCAAACTCCACATGCGCCAAGTGAATCGACCCGGGTCGCCTAGGTGAGAAGCGAGTGCGCTAACCACTGCGCTAACCGGACAACAACTGTTCTGATTATTCTGAATTAAAGGGTAGTGGGACTTTAAAGTTTTCCAAGTGCAAGTCATTTCACACAGCTTACTAGATGCTCAAACATAATACACAATAAGCAGCTATTATACATGATTTTCTTTTTCACATGAGCGCGCTGTGGCGTGTGGCTTCAAAAGTGTAAGATCGATTTTCGCATGACTGGAAACACGGTTTTCAAGAAAATACGTAGATTAGTTAGTACTCAGACTGGATATTGGTCAGGGAAAGAACTTACCCATGGGCTTCTTTTATTTCCTAAAATTTCCAGCTACTGGTAACCTTTTAATAGAAGCATAATTCCTTTCATTCGGAACTCCTCGGTCAATTTCCATCGTTAACAACCTCGGATGTATGCCGGTACATCAGTAGAAGTAGTTCGCAAGTTTTGAATTATATCATTAACTAAATTTAGTGTTTTAGCTTGTATTCTTATATCTAATGTTAAATTGATTGCCAGTGAAGTTTATTATTGCAAACATAATAAATATTCCTTAGAGTTAAATTAAGTATAACTGCCAAATTGAAATGACTACGCGATCTATTTGCAGCGTAGTTAAAGTGTACGTATTTCTCACATTGTAAACCGTTCATATACATCAGATGTTGTTTTCGATAGAAAATGGCTGAGGAGTTCCGAATGTATTTCTTTATATCGGGCAAAGTGAACAAAGCGCGACCGATTAATATTTGATAATCATAGTCGCAGATTTTATTATACATGTATGATCAAGTTCGCTTATAGCTTTCATTTCAAGCAAAATCAATGTTTAATATCACATTTGGATGGAACATTCGCATGGCGACGGCTCGTTCAATGAACTTAAAACTGGCATAAAAAGTTCACTGATCTTGTTGTAAATGATACATGGAATATATACGATCAAATTACTAGATTAAAAAAATGAGGACACTACCGGTTGATTTCCCAACAGAGATTTATCAATTACGAACTGTTGTCATGCTAGATACTTTTCGAAGTATGTATTGTATCATCTACTACACCGTCTAATAGACAGGTTATTTTTTTATGCAATTATATACCAATGTTTACCTTAACGCAAAATCAAAAGTTAACATGTTATAGTTAGATGACATGAACTAAAATCTCAATGATTAAGAATGTGCGGACTGAGCGAAGTGAACGAGCCCATCTAACTGACTTAGAACACAACTTCAGTGGCTTGCATATTGTCAACGCAAACTCGGACGCAGGGTGTGTGTTTCGGAAGAATGGCAGTGACCGGACTATTAACACCCTTGAAAGTGGAAATTCTTAATGAGTAAGTCTAGTACTTAATAGTTTCAATAGTTATCTGAAATTTCATAGGTAATTAATGTAGGTTGTATTCTATTCAGTGTTACGTACGGTCTTCATCACATGGCACTAGATTACATACCAGTACATAAAGGCTTCTTCCCATCGTTATTATTCTTGAAGAAGAATGCTTTGTAATTTGAAACAACTTGTTAAACATGTTACATTAAACTATGACTTGGTTGAAAATTGACCCCCTGAGTAATTTTCCAACGTTTAAAATTGACCCTAAGACATTTCAACATTGAAGTTTGATCAAGACAGTCGTTGGAATGAACATTACATTTCGATCAGTAAAGGGGTCATTCAAGGGTTAATAAAATTTAAAACAAACGCCATACGTACATCGATCGTAAAAAAACAGCGACGCCAACAATCTGGCTTACTTCTGAACACGCAATACCGAACCCGAACTCGAACTTTCTTGACCGAGATGTAGTGCATAGAAATCCTACGACCTGACCTGGGATTTACAGAATTCATCACCGTAAAATAGACACCACTGAATCTTTCGTAGATATAGTACCAATATGACCTCGATTTGAGCGGGGGATGGAACCAGCGAGTTATAGCATGTTCCGTTACCAATCCACCACGAATTCAATCTATTGACGACGTGTGTCTGTTAAACTAATACAAGTGTTTCAAAATATATACAAAACGCCTGTTTCTACATTGGCGAAAGTTTTGGAGTGCATTCGCTTTGTACACCTCGGTGTGTATGTGTTCCGAAAATATCCCCCAGAGATTCATATCTTGTTTCATGGGGACATAAAGTCCGAACCAGCTCGTTTTGAAGACAGTATTAGAACTTTGCTTTCTGCTACAAAGAGTAATGTTTAAAAAGTGCATTTCTATCTTTTCAGCTACAGCAAAATACAAACAAAAATCAAATAGCGCTACCCTTATCTTTGAAAGTCTATTCGGAAAAAGGTACACACAGTTACCAAACTTTTCTGAGCAGAGATTAGGGGCAATATTAAATGTTGTTAACAAAGTTATCCTAAGACATACATCAATGGTTCAGTCTATTGCCCCATTTATTTTATTTTATTTATTTTTTTTGGGGCGGGGTTCTGTTTTTTATTGCCCAAATGTTCATTCATACAAACATTTATAAATGACATATATATGTATACCATTTAATACAAACCGTTATACATGTACTAAATAATATCAATGTGAACAAATAAATATTGATCTAACTCTTTGTTTGAAAACTCCTATTAGCGTTTGGGACTTGTTTTCTAAAAAAAAAGGTAGACAAAAAAAAAAAAAAAATGGGAGAGGTGGTGTGTATTTGATGTTTCGGAATAGTGTTCCTAACATAAATGTTAAATTTAAAAATGAAAAAAAAAAACACCTACTAACTTTAAAAAAACCTACTTGCTTTAAAAAATGGATCTTATAATGTACAGTTCTTTGGTGGATATTTCATTCAAATGCGCTTTACAATACTACTATATACTGGAGCTGTTTTACTAAGATAATAAGTGTTCTAATTGTTGCCATCGTCTATTATAGGTGTTGATTTTATTTTTCATTGTTGCTATTGTTTTCTCCATTTTTAGTCGTTTCTTGAGATATTGGACAAACATGGCACATGTTGGTATCTTTCCTTCACATTTTGATTTAAAAATGAAATATTTTCCTAGAAGTATCATAAAATTTATTTGATAACCAAATTTTTTTTCTTTGTTTGGCATTAAATCCCAAAAGCTTATGGTTTTATATGATAGTTCTCTAAAGCTCACTTCATTGAAAGAATTTGTTATGAATGTTCAAAATTCACCCCAAAACGTCTGCGAAATATGACATTCCCGAAACATATGGATGTTTGAGTCGATGTTCATTACACAAAAATCACATAACCTTGATGCAACAATATTGTACGTGTAAAGCTTATCATTGTTTGGAAGGATATTCATTATGTATTTATATTGGAATTCCCGAAGTTTCGTATCTATTGTATGTTTGAGCGCCTGTGTGTACACATTTTTTCATTGTATAGAGTTAAGATCAAATTGAGATTCCCAGTTTTCTTCTCGAGTTCTATTTTCAGGTTTAAGTTGTATAATAAAATTCTTGTAGACTATTTTACTAATTTTTGTATTTTCCTCCATTTTATCTACAAAGTAAGTTGGTGTGTTATATGATATGCCTTCATTTTTCAACCGAGTTTTCCAGTCATCAGGAATACTGCTGATTAAAGCATGGTATTTCAAAAAATCATGTGTACCAAGATCATTTAGTCTCGATAAGTCGTTTAAGTCATAAAAAGTATTTTTTCTGTAGTCATACAAATGTTCGACATATTTTAGACCCCTATTATGCCATTCTTTGTAAAAAAAATGTTTTATTATTAGAGAGTTTTATTTTGCTGTTGTTCCATATAATTTCTTTTGCTACGATCGCAGTATCCGTCTTATATGTAAACGATGCCTATGATTGTATGACTTCTATAAGAAAAACAGATTTTAATTTAAGATTTTGAGTGCTTTTTGGATCCAAACAACTTTTAAAATTAGATCTTCTCCAAACTGTTTGGTCATTTGCATATATAATTTAACCCATATAGATTGTTTGTTTAAAACAATTCTTTTTACCCAGCTTGCTTTAATTGCTTTGACAAAAATAGATATATTGAGCATTTTTAAACCACCATTTTCATATTCTTGAATTATTTGATTTCTTGATATTTTATCGGGTTTTCCATTCCATAAGAATTTGTACATTTTGTTTTGTATCATTTTTAAACATGTTTCAGATGGTGTTTCCAATACAGTTAGTGGGAACAGAAGTTTTGGGAACGCAAACGTTTTGATTACAGTGATTTTGCCAAGTAACGAAAGATTCCATTTTTTCCATTTTTCAAGACATGCCTCAAATTCTAAAATCTTATCAGTGAAGTTTACTTTTTCCATCTCAACTGTGCCGTTGGTAAATGTAATGCCTAGCGCAGATGTTTGGGTGATTTGCCAATTATATTTCTTACAAAACGGTATGTCAGCGTATTTAAGTGGACCTAATCGTAAAACTGCACATTTAGCTTTATTTAATGTTAACCCTGAAACTTCCAAATTTGTTTAGACTAATCATAAGTTCTTCGAAAGATTTTTGTGTTCCATCCATAAGGAAACTGGCATCATCAGCAAATAAGGTTTGTTTCAGTTCTGTATTATGTACATTTATACCTTTAATATTTTTGTTTGTATTGATTTCAACAGCAAGCGCTTCTATACAGATAAGGAATAAGTACGGAGATAATGGGCATCCTTGGGGTACACCTTTTTTAATGTTGAAAAAGTCAGAAAGATAACCGTTGTTGGTAACACAAGCCATCGCATTTTTATAAAATAATCGAACCCATTTAATTATATTTTCACTGAAATTAAATTTTCTAAGACATTCAAACATAAATTTGTGATCTAAGCTGTCGAATGCTTTGTTAAAGTCTGAAAAAATATGAAGCCATTTATATCATTTTCATTTAGAAAATTAATAGCTTCTTGTAGAATACGGACATTTTCCCCAATATATCTTCCTTTTATAAATCCTGTTTGTTCAGTACCGATTATATTATTTAGCAGGGGTTTTATCCTATTAGCAATTGCTTTTGAAGCTATTTTGTAGTCAATGTTTAATAAGGAAATAGGTCTCCAGTTATTGATGTTACTTGTGTCCTTGTCTTTTTTTGGAAGAAGTGTTATGACGCTTTGTTTTTGTAGCTGAGTAAGATTGTCGTTGTCTAATGAGTGAGTCTTTTAGATAAGTTTTTATTTCATTCCAAAACATTTTGTAAAATTCTGCAGTCAGACCGTCAGACCCTGGGCTTTTATCAAGTTTCATATCTTTAAGAGCATTATAGCATTCAGTTTCTGATAAATGTTCGGGATGCATCTTTTCTTTAGTAATAGTGTGTGTAATGTTTGTCAAAAATCGTGAATTAATAGATTCTTCTATATTTTCGTCCTGTCTGTATAAAGATTCATAATACGACTTTACATACTCTAATATTTTATGTTTATCAGTTTCAATATTTTCATCAATATTTAATTGTGTGATTGTTTTATGCTGTGCACGTTTCTTTTCTAAATTAGCGAAATATTTTGTGTTCTTTTCAAAACCTTCTATCCATTCTGCTTTAGACCGTAGTTATATACCTTTTATTTTTTCTTCATTAATTTTATCGAGTTTTTCTTTTTCTTGATTAAGTTTATCCAGTATTTCAGCGTGGTTCGATTCCAGAAGTTCTTGTTCAATTTTAGTAATGTTTTTCAAAATTTCTTTTTCATGTTTTATTGTTGTTTTCTTTTTATTGCTTGAATAGATTCATCACGGATGCGGCCTTTAATTATTTCCCATAGGGTATTTGGGTTTGATTCTCTATTAAATTTTACGATCTCTGTTATACATCGCTTGATTTGATTTTGAAAATTGTTATCTGCAAGGATTGAGTTATTAAATTTAAAATATCCTAGACCTCGGTTATTTTCATTTAAATTAACTTGTATGCTTACTAGTGAGTGGTCAGATTTAAAACCGGGTTTTATTTTGCATGCGATAACTTTATTGAAGAGTTCATTTGATGCCAAAAAGTAATCAAGTCTACAAAAAATTGTTGGTTGCTATTAGAGTGCCATGTGTACCTCCGTTTGTCTTTATTTTTGACGCGCCATATATCACACATATCATAACTTTCTAGTATCATGTTAAGCTGTCTCCTGCAATTTTTATGCATTGTTATGTTACCGTTAAGTTTATCTACTTTAGGGTCTAACACAGTATTAAAATCACCACCTATTAAAAGAGTTTTATCCTTGTAGAGGTCAATATGTTCTTCTAAAGTTTGTATCAATTCTAAATCATCTGAATTCGGACCATAGACATTAATAACTATTATACTCATATCATTTATTTTGATATTTAGAAGCTGTAATCGGCCTGGTATTATTTCTTTATATTCTTCAACTGTGTAATTGATGTTTGTATTTAGGAAAATTCCCACGCCCTTACTATTTGTACTGTCTCCACTAAGAAAGCACTGGCTTTCCCAAGGTTTCTTCCAGTCATCAACACTATTTACTGTATGTGAATGTATTTCTTGTAGCAAGCATATTGAAAAGTTATTTGTTTTTAACCAGCTTAGAACTTCTTCGCGCTTAGATCGAGAACCTATGCCATTAACATTAATAGTACATACATCTACAGGCATGGTTGTTATAACTGGTATTCATGTTCACAATTTTCTCTTTTATACGAAGTATACTTACGAATGAAACCCACTTAACAATGCAAAATAAACTGTGCTGATTATAATATTCAAAAAGTAAAGACCAAAAAGTATTAATGCTACCTATATAGAAAGTCAAGTACAAAACACACTCCTTTAGACGTAGATTGCAAACGAATGAAAACCACTTAGTACTACAAAAAATACTGTGATGACTAAAATTGATATTAAGTGAAAAACAAAAGAAAAAGCACAGAAAATGTACTTATGTAGATAGGGAATGTGGTGAAATGAATTGCCATTATCATTCTTCTTGAATATGCACACCTTATATATGAATATTTTACATTTAATGCATGTATTATTTCTAAACGCTATAAGCCTTAACGTATTCATAGCAAAAATTATAATGAACAACATGCATACAAACATAAAGAGAATTACACGTATTTAACTACTAGTTTAACATCTTAAGAGGGCAGTGTAGTACTAAAACATATATTGTACAAAGGAAAAAGAAAGAAAAAAAAAAGTTTCACTTGTAACTACAAATGGTATATTTTTATATATTGAATGTTTTATCGCATCATGGCAATGCATATAGTAATATATCTTTTTATCAAAACATGATACATTTTGCAAAACATTGAGGCTTATTTAATAATTACTTCCGTAGATACGCATATTTTGGTCGAAAAACATGAATGCATGCTCGAAAAACACCAAAACTGCATGTAGGGAGATATATTGGACTTTAACTTTAAAGTCTGCGTTAAGCCTCAAAATTATTGTCCAGCATTGTAATTATTCTTAAATTTCAAGAATAAAATACTGAAATTGTATATGTTTGTGTCGGTCACTTATGATATTTTTAAATAATGTAAGGCTATCAAAAATACATGTATGTCTTTAAACAATGTCTATGAGTTTTAAAATGTATGTGTATTATAATACCAACTTCTAAATGTACATAAAAAAAACAAATTATAACTATGTTTGTTTGAAAATAGTGTAATGAAAGGCTATCAAAAATACATGTTTTTAAACAATTTTTAGGAGTTTTAAAAAGTATGTGTAATATAATACCAACTTATAAATGTATTTAAAAACAACATTATAACTATGTTTGTTTGACATAAGTGCATGCATTTTTCATTGACATTTAACACTTAATACATATTGTATTAAACGATTATTGGTAGTGCATATGTAACTGTATATCAAAGGCAAAGTATGCTGTATATTATAGTTTCTAGGTACAATATGAAGTATAGCACTACAGCATGAAACACCAATCACAATACATAGCCAAATAGATATAATATCTTAGACAAAACTTCTGAGACAGATATGCTAAATTTTATCAAATGAGAGCTATTATAACTATACCCCTCACTAGATTGAAGGTGTGTGTAAACATAATGTGTGTGCTATATATTTATGATATTAAATAAGTGTTTATGTAAAAAGATAAAAAATACACCTATTTAAATGTGTATAGTACAGGAAACTTAAGGTATTATTGGTTTAGCCTAAGTATCAATTCAATAAACCTTCACAGGTAGTCCGGATTATCAGTATATACTACCACACTGTTAAAGCTTTATACATGTAAATGATCAATAGGAGTATAGTATAGTGGACATTCAATACACTGCATAAAAAGAAACTGCCCTGGAGTAAGTCTTTAACGTACAAAATGTAAGTGAGTGCTGTCTGTACTTCCGGTGCGGCTTGTTCGTGCGACGACTGGCCACAGCATGTCGAGCCAATAAGCATAGTTGTCATATCTCACGACCTGAATTCGCTCAGTATCATTCCGGAAGAGAATCTTTCCCCCGATGGCCCATGCGTCCTGTACTATAGCTGGCAGTTTCTTCTTAACACACATTAAGACTTGAAGATTTAATTGTGTTAAGTCTTCATTTATGAATACGCCACTGCCTTTTAATGCTCTTCTGTTTTTCAAAATAGAAGTTTTTTTATACCTGGAGACGAATTTAACAATTATGTCTCTTCACTGGCTTTTCCTGCTAGGCAGTCTATGAGCATAATCCACTTCGTATGGTTTAAGGTTGTAGATTTTTTTATCATTTAAAAACTCAATAACCTTTCCAAGTGTTTCTTCGGCTGTTTCTCGTGGGTTTAGATCGGGTAGCCCATGTAATTTAACATTGTTAAGGCGGCTATATTGCTCGCTATCGTTTTCAAACCGTTTGCGATGTTCTTGTTTAACTTCAATTTCATGCTCAAGTTTTTCATTGCATAATGTTTGTTCATTTAGTTTTATGTCTAAATTTTTGATATTTTCTTTTAACTTGTCATTTTCTTGTTCTTTATCAAAAAGCTTGCCCTCTAAGATTTCTATTCTTTTTATCACCGATTGTAAGAGGTCTTCCTTCATCTCTGTAAGAAGATCTTTAATTGTACTTTTAATAGAACCGTCACCTTTTGTTACAACTGTTTCCTGTTTCTCCTTAATTTTCTTCATAGCACTGACCCGTTCTAGTTTTGCATTTATTTGTTTCATTTGTTTTACCATGTCCGTAATGTCATTGCCGTTTGAACTGCATTCATGTTTCGAATCATTGCTATTTGTATTAACGTTCTCCTGTTTTTTAGACTGTTTTCTTTTTTTGGCTTTTCTTTAACATTCGGTGTTTGTTCATTACTAACTTAACTCTGTTATAACTCTATCTCACTACCACTCGAGTTTTCACTACGTTTTCGTTTCAGTTCTGTTTCAGTTTTGTTGGTTTCCCCACTATCTTGGATGTTAATATTTTTGGAGGCCTTTTTTTTGATAAGTATATTTGTTTACCTGAATGGCGTGACCGCTTTATATTACAAAGTCATAATTTTGGACAAACCCTTGCATACTCTTCAAGAAGTGATAACATAACATTAATAGTTATATATAATCTAAACTTGCGTTTGCTCTCATAAATGGGTTTCACTATCGGTCAGTGATAGTAAACAAAAATGTTGATATAATTATATTAATACTATCAATTATTTTATTCAAATAAACAAGCATCACAAATCTTTAATCTGCTAGCAATTTATATAGTAAGATACGATTGTCCATATACCACTAAGTGTAATACAAATGTTTCTCATTCGTCAATGCTGACGTCACAACAAATATTATTACCCGATGTTTAAAGGACGTAAGTAAACAAAAAATGCGTCATTAAATCGTTATTTGCTATGCTATTAAGCGTCTTTTTATGATCTAAACCATCCATATATATTTATTTATTTAAGTTTTTATAGTACTGGAGTATTATTAAAAAAAACGAAATTAAACGCAATACTTATAAGCCGATTTTATCCAAAATAATTGTAACCCATTCCAAAAAAACACAAGGACATTTCAAAGATTTTGAGCCTATAGTGATTCACTAATGGCACAGGTTAAGAGCTATACAAAGCTAGAATTATAAACGTTCATTTTTCTTAGAGTTATACGCCCAAATTCTATTGAGATATCTGGCATTTAAATATATTACTGAATGCATTCATCCTAGTCATTGATTTTGGATGTTTCTGTGAGGGATATATTTAATAGGTCAATAAAAGTCCTCATAAAAAATCCATGTGTGTATGGCATGAAAGCTCTGAACATTTTTATCGTCTAAGAGAGAAAAATATAATTTAAGAGGAGAGTTTTATTGCCCTCGGGAAAAATACATTTCCATTTTCGCATGTACAAGATATGTTAAGCAAACTAATTTGGTTCGTGTTCAAGCTGTAAACTATTTAAGGAACACTATATTTGAAAGATTAGAAAAATGATAAGAGTATTTCATATTAAAATTAACGACTGTTGACGAAAACTATTAAACGAATACTGTGAGCATCTTCCATGGCCTCTGTGTAAGAAAGGATTATCCAAACCCTCGCGTCGGGTGTTTTGTAGAAACGAATCAGAAGATCCAGCGCGAGGGCAAGATAGGGATTTCCTGCATGGCCAAATACTTGCATCTACTTATCTGGGGTGGGAGAAAGCATTCTGAACTCCTCGGCCTTTTTTATCGAAAACAACCTCGGATGTATGCCAGTCGAAGTACTTCGATTTTTTTTTAATTATATCATTTATTAAGTTTAGTGTTTTAGAGTTGTATTTATTGTTCTAAGTTTAAATTGATTGCCAGTGAAGTGAATAATTGCAAACAACATTACAATTCCCAAGAGTTAAGTCATATACTTTAACTGTTAAATAAAATTACTTCGCGATCTACTTGCAGCGGACTTAAACCTGCCACTTTTTGAGTATGTAAACCGTCCAAATACATCCGAGGTTGTTTTCGTTAAAAATGGCCGAGGAGCTCTGAATGGGGAGAAAGTTGTATTTTTGCGTTCTTCTAGACATAAACTCCCATGTCAGATCGGTGTAATAAAAATCGAAGTTTTAAGCCATGGTATAACTATATACTAGACAACATAGTACAAGACAGTTTCTTCACACACTACCCTCGTGATTAAAAGTATTCACTAGAGCTGAATAACTCTAGTGTTGTGTGCAGTCACTTTACCGCAAATGTCGCCACAAACGCCTAGCGTGCAATGTAACGCCGCATAGTAGCATCGCCGCATAAACGTGTTGTTTTTCGTTTATGCGGTGATTTTTAACGCATAAACAGGGCGACCACATTTATGTGACGCTCAACGCATAAAGCAGAAATTGCGTACATGGGGCGCAACTGTGCCTTTTTGCCACATAAGGCCTAAAAAAATGTCTGTTTCGGGTAACCCGACCCTACCTATAAAAATGCGCCGACCCTAACTATTTTTTTCCGTTTCTGAGCAAAAAAATATTCGTTAGCGAATAGAGAGTTACAAAGGGCGGATAAATGCGAATTGGACGATCAGAATTATTGTTTATATGATAAAACAAAGTTAAACAATGACAGTAATGTAGGTAAGACTGCCATGTGCAAGGAAACACTCTGAACTTACGACAGATTTTGAAAAAAAAATAGAAAAAAATCCCTACCTACCCTACCTAAATATTTTGAGAAGGTTACCCTAAACAAACAATATTTTTTTTTGGCCTAAAGAGGATAAACTAAACCATTTATTATAAAGCTAAAAAATTGTAATATTTCAAAAAAAACGATGGTGATGATGATGATGTCCGTCCGTCCGTTCGTCCGTCCCGAAATCTTGTGACATGGGAGTCTCCAGAGTCACTTACATTTATTCATTGGTGTATGAATGATGGTGGTTGTGGTTGCGATTGTGGAGATGATGGTGATGATTGAGATGATGTTGTTGTTGATTATAATGATGATTAAGATTAGGGCGTAGCATATTACTGTCATTTTGGAAAAATAAGGAAATGATGATAATGATGATGTTGTTGATGATGATGATGATGATGATGATGATGATGATGATGATGATGATGATGATGATGATGATGATGATGATGGTTGTGATTGTGGTAATGATGATGGTGGTTGCGATGATGTTGTTGATTATGATGTTGATTAAGATTAGGGCGTAGCATATTACTGTTTTTCTTTTGAAGAAAAAACGGGAAAAGTGTGCAGGCAAATTGGTCAAATTTAAGGTAATATTTTAAAAGTTGAGCCAGAATTGAAAGTTGAAAATAAATTATTACCCCCCTTGAAGTGTTCAAATCTCCTTTTTCATGGTTACAAATGACTAGTGCATAAAAACACAATCAATGAAAGAAAGACGTCCATGATGACCCTATATCAGTCATCTGAGTCCTCTTGTTCACGTGCCCAAAACTAATGTTGTGTTGAAAATTTTGGAAACAATATCATTTTCAAAAGTTTTCCTTTTGTTGCCCTGGTAACAAGAGATATACGCTGATGACCCACCCAGACGTGAATAAATTTCACAATCGCACAATTACCAGTGGTTCTTGACATTGAATTAATTCTTAGCTCATCTGAGCACGAAGAGCACATGTTGAGCTGTGAGGATTGTTGGATTTCTGTTGTTTGTCCGTCGTTAACAATTGACTTTTCTAGAAACGTTTGAAATGACGTTGAAAGTGCGCATTGTCAAGGGTACATGCCCGTCAGTCTGACAAAAAGCGAGAATATATGTTACATCATACAACGATTCAATTTTCTGATTGTCCAAAATGACGGTGTTGTGCGTTGTCGTAACATATATTGTCGCCATTAGTCGGACCGAACGTCATTTCAAACGTTTTCGCAGAAAGATCAATTGGTTTGGTTCACATTATAACCGATCTTACTAAATCTTTGTCAGAATTTACGTCTCAAAAAGTCTAGTTCAAAGCTTGGTTAAGTGGACACAAAAACCTTAGTCCGATCTTGATGAAACTTTATCAACCACTAGTGTACTGGTACATTTGAACATTTGTATATGTTTTAATTGTTGTTTTTTTATGCGGCGAAAGTGGGCCTTTTTGCCACTTAAGAAATTCATGTTTATGCGTTGAAAATCACCGCATAAACGTGGTCGATTTCGTTTATGCAGCGATGCTGTTATGCGGCGTTTTAGTGCAAGACGATACTGTTGCATTTCCACGGATGAACCATTTAAAAGGATTTTTCAAAAAGATCAAGGAATGTAATGGATGGAGTGATTTTCGTCAAGTCCTATATCAGAATGGCAACACAGCAGGCGGAGCTTGACCGTGCAATAAGAAGTTTGCGTAACTCCTTAACGCAGGCCCCTTCTTTAACAATGGCAAATACCATACACAACAGTTACGTAATATTTCTTTAGATCACACAATTAAAAAAAAACATAACAGAAAAACATAATATATGCTCAGATAAAAAAATTACCAAACACAAAAGAAGTAAATTACTTTTTTACATTGAGGTTTTAACTAGAAATCTACGTCATTATACATATCATAATTCTATAAACAGCGCCGAGCATTTATCCCGCCATCTACGTCATCATTCAGTACATATATACAGCACCGATCATTTATCTCGCCATCTACGTCATCTTTAGTACATACATACAGCACCGAGCACTCATCTCGCCCTCTACGTCATCATTTAGTACATATATACAGCACCAACCATTTATCTCGCCCTTTACGTCATCATTCAGTACATATTTACAGCGCCGAACATTCATCTCGCCCTCAACGTCATCATTCACTACATAATTTATATACAGCACCGAACATTCATCTCGCCCTCCACGTCATCATTTACTACCTATATACAGATCCGAGCATTTATCTCGCCCTTTACGTCATCATTCAGTACATATATACAGCACCGAGCAGTCATCTCGCCCTCTAAGTCATCATTCAGTACATATATACAGCACCGAGCAGTCATCTCGCCATCTACGTCATGATTCAGTACATATATACAGCACCGAGCATTTATCTCGCCATCTGCGTCATGATTCAGTACATATATACAGCACCGAGCATTTATCTCGCCATCTGCGTCATGATTCAGTACATATATACAGCACAGAGCATTTATCTCGCCATCTGCGTCATGATTCAGTACATATATACAGTACCGAGCATTCACCTCGCCATCTGCGTCATGAGTCAGTACATATATACAGCACCGAGCATTCATATCGCCATCTACGTCATCATTCAGTACATAATTTATATATAGCACCGAGCAGTCATCTCGCCCTCTACGTCATCATTCAGTACATATATACAGCACCGAGTATTCATCTCGTCATCTACGTCATCATTCAGTACATATATATATAAAGCACCGAGCATTCATCTCGCCCTCTACGTCATCTTTAGTACATACATACAGCGTCGAGTATTTATCTCGCCATTTACGTCATCATTCAGTACACATATACAGCACAGAGCATTCATCTCGCCATCGTCTCATCATTCAGTATAAATTAACAGCACCGAGCATTTATCTCGCCCTCTACGTCATCATTTAGTACATATATACAGCACCAACCATTTATCTCGCCCTCTACGTCATCATTTAGTACATATATACAGCACCAACCATTTATCTCGCCCTCTACGTCATCATTCAGTACATATATACAGCACCGAGTATTTTATCTCGCCCTCTACGTCACCATTCAGTACATATATAAAGCGTCGAGTATTTATCTCGCCATCTACGTCATACTGTATTTTTATCCTCATAAATTTAAAGATACACATCCTCTGACACATGTGAAACATTCAAACAACGTACAATAGCTCGACAAACTATTGGAAAACTAAAGATATTGCTTTATCGTATCTACCATGACAGTGTCTAAGAAGCTTGCTTTCCGGGGAACTATATTTCATGCTGACAAATAATTATGCCGCGCGGCAATTCCTCGAAAAACGGAAAATTTAGGATGCTTCCAGACCAATCTCATTAAAATCAGATCCCCAATACACGCTTCACGACGTTACGCTATGTAATTACGTACATAACGTAATGAAATGGAGTGAACGTCACGATATGATTTTAATGAGATTGCTTCCAGACAAACAATATCATGCCCGATGTGGTTTGTAATACAAATACCTCACAAAACATAGTTTAGCTTAGTTCAAGTCAAACCCAAGTACATGTTGGAGTCCAATTTGGGCGATCTGCAGAAAAAAGAACGGGCTACCTCGGCCAGAGATACGATTGCGCTATTTTCTGGAGATCGTCAAAATTGGGCTCTAACATATCTTGTGTTTGTTTGTGTAATCGTGAGAATCGATTTGATATGTACAATTAATAACCAGAAATTTGAAAAATCCTCGATTGTCATTTTTTAAAATTGTTTGCGTTTTCTTGTATTATGCACTCTACTGTACAACTGAATCTCTGTGTGTTTGTATGTGTGTTATATTATCACCATATAGGTATTTGTACGCCGGTTTCTGCTAATAAAATTTGAACTTTGTAATTGGTCCACCCAAAACTGCAAACACCAAGATTATGCTACATTTTACTTTTGGCACTAGTTAAGCTAGTCAGCTATGGTGAGAAAAACCATACTGAACTCTACTATATGAAACTCTTTTGGTTAGCATTCGTCAAAATCTATCTACGTCAAATTATTGAAAAGAAGCCTTATGGTCAAC
Source organism: Mya arenaria (assembly GCF_026914265.1). Lineage (NCBI taxonomy): Eukaryota > Metazoa > Mollusca > Bivalvia > Myida > Myidae > Mya > Mya arenaria. The sequence goes on along the minus strand of NC_069133.1, from coordinate 32,575,663 downwards.
AATTATGTTAAGTAAATTAAATTAAAATCCACCTTTGAATGACCAAGTCATAGCTCATGTGACCCATGCTCCAAGGGAATCTGGAAATCCTACAACCGTTAATGGTAAACTACTGAAAATGTACAAATAACTGGATGACGTGGTTATTAAATCAAAGCACTGAAAGTGCTGATGGACGGTGACATTGTTCGGTCTGCTGCAAGTATAGCACTAAGTTCTTTCTCTTATAAACACAGAAAATCATCGGGACTTAATCTTGAATATAGGAGCATAATTTGAACACTCTTAGGTGAAGACAATTAGACAATGCTTCAAACCAAATATCTAAGCTTGATATTTATTTTCCAAACATATTCGTTTTAATGCTGTAGCTTTGAAAGTTGATGAAAAGGTCACCCGGCAATATCATCGTTAATGTTTATTTGCAGAACTACATCATGGTCAAAATTCCATTCCAATTGCATAACAAATACGCCAAAAGGACACAATCAAGATAACCGAAGCATAACATTAACAGATGTTTTCAAAACAGTACATATGGTTCAAAGTTCAATGTTGTACTCAAAATTAAAAACGTAGGCCTTAGTTGAAGCAACTGTGCACAAGATGATCAATTTGCAATAATTTTTTTGTCGAAAACTGATATAAACTTGGTGTTAATGTGTACAATGCATTGAATCTTACTAACTGAAGTACCACATAGTTTACAATTTATTTTAGCTAAGCAGTTATTTCGTATTTCGTACCTAGGTATATAGCTTAAATACACCACCCATTTGGAGTAAGCCTTCGTAGCACACTGGATACAACACTGGACTGCTATTTTTTTACGTTGTGGTCCTTTCTCTATAATTATGATTCAAAGCTTAACACATTCTATTAAATAATTGTCGTTGCGTTACAGGAAAAACATTTTTTGGTGCCAATCTGGTGTACAGTCCCTTTAGAGTAACCCGAGAACAACAATGATGAATTGTTTTCCAAACATAGCAACATTTTATTGCAGAGTCAACAAAAATAAAGAAGTAAGTGAAAATGTCACAATCATGGTTAGCCAAACACAACATTTATAATTATTTTTAAAGCAGTACATTTTGTCCAATCTGTAAACATATAAGTAAGCCTTTGTCGAGCTTACTAACATATTTGTTTGACGAGTTGTATAATACAGTCTATTATATGATGACGAGTCTTGGTATCTTTTTATCAAAATATTCTTTAAGTAAAGACAGCAAAAACAACCAACCTGTTTTACTTCTCTAGTTAAAAAACAGGATACCATAAAAGCGATGCTATTCTCTGCACTAAATGCATGCATTGCAAAAATGTTGTATTAGGAAATATTTCAAACCAAAGAATCATGCGATCATTCTCATACTGTTTGTAAGAAGAATACATATAAAGGTGATATCAAGTACAGCAGAAGGAATAACAACACAAAACTGAAATCTTTCTTTTTAATTGTGACATCATAATGGTCAACAGTAAGATGCAGTCATAGATTACTATGTGTTCATGACGTCGTTTCCTATTTAAACCAATATAGTACCCCATTCAGTACACAACGTGATTGAACGTTTTTATCAGGAGATAAGATAAATATCACATTTTCCTCTTAAGAATTGGTTGGAAATTTAATTTTACCTTTTTTCATCACAATGAATACAAAATGACAAATTGCCATTTGAAAAAAACTATTCTTGCCATTCTTGATTTTCTAAAAACATGTGGAAGGATACTATAAGTTCCATGGTCAGTAGGTAACCCGATATGGGATATTCAATGTAAAGGAAACTATAATGCGGTGGAGTGAAGCTCGAACCTAAATATGGATTCAGTTTAAGCCATTAAACATCAATTTTTGAACGTAAATATGAAAATCTAAGATCTGATATTTTGTCAGATATCTTATTATTGGTTTGCACATATTTACGCAATAATTCGCTCTTTCCAAAACAAAAAATAAAAGAAGCTGTTAAAATAGTCAATCTGTGAGAGTGCAGCTTTAAGGGCTCATTATTTCTTAGTCTTAGCAAATTGACGTTCAAATTTAGATTCTTCTTATCCATAAACATCTATTAAAACAAGTTTTTCAAAAATAGGGTGTTTTGAAAATATCAAAATTGAATTAAGGAAAAGAATTTCATATTTGTCAGGTTTGAACTGACATTTCAAAATGCTTTATCCTTTGGAACAGGCCATGCGGTAACTAAGAAATATGTCAAGTCCAAGATATACGCATTACCACAAAATTAACCAAGCACAATTTTGATCACGATAAACACTGTGCAAGCATGTCAAAACATGGCCATGTTAAAATTGCAAAATTTCCTTCTGATTGAAAAAAAAATCACAGGCTGTCAGACTGAATTACTGACACTCCTTTTCTATAATAGTTCATGCTGTCTTCAGAAATAAATTGAAATAACAAATAAGGGTAATGTAACATTCTGCCAAAGGGGGAGGTGCATTCATAGTATGGGGATGTCCTGGATTAAATATGTAGATTAACATACCAGGTCTCTGTTTGGAGGGAGAATATATGTATAAAAGAGTTATGCATGATTTTCTCTGAAGGGATCTGTTGGCCTTGAACATTTCAGTAGGCTTGTTTTTATTGATCTTTTTCAGACATACATATTTGATGCCTGATAGGCATACCAATGAGAATAATTTGCCCAAAATTGCAACAGAACAATTTCAGGGGCGTAGCCAGCGTTACGCACTGACGCACATGCGTAACATCAATTTGAAAAATGAAAAAAATGGCCAAACATGGAATCAAAGTCGAGGGCTAAGCTATGTTTTGACATCAGAATAAAACCTTAAAGGGAAGATCAGCTATAGAAAGCATTGTTTCTCTGTGCTAGATAGCTAACAGAGCCTTAAAAATCACCTGGTAACTACAGGCGTCGGCCTCGAACCTATAAACTCCGACAAATACAAATCAATGCTAAACATGTTTAAACCCCTACGGTTATAGGGATTCCCCATCCCATAGCCTCTCACATTTGTGCGTAATATTCAGTACAGCCTGTAATTGCCAAAAAAATGTCAAAATCCTGTCTACATTCTAGTATTTCTTCTTTTTTTTTCATTGAATAAGACCTTTTTGGGCTATTTAAACACTGTAAATATCCGCAAAGCTACATACATGTATACAATATTGATATCCCCGGCATGCACAATTAAGTTATGCATTATTTTTTACCATTGTTAATTTTAACATACAAGAAAATACTGTAATTTACACTTACCCGAAAAATGTGAAGTCAATGATAGAGAATAATAAGTGGCAGATTTCAAGTCAAGGCATTTAAGGCTCACCAGGGGCTTAGCACCGTCCAGATAATACAGCCGGGCTAGCTCCGTGTCCTAATGCCAGTATCATTTATAGTAACTTTATCTTGTTGAAAAGTTTCATATTTGACTAGTCCAAATAAACAGCAACTTCAGAGTCTTTGACAAATTTTGTTTTGGCGATTATTCATGTCCACATCCAACTTTTTCTCCTAGCCAAGAATGACATTTCAAGCACTAAGTTTATTTAGTTCAAATCATTGTACAATGAATGATTTTTTTACCATTTTTGATATGGCACGTCACGTAGTGAACACGTCTATAGATAATTTTCGACTTGATGTATATTGAGCTTCAAGATGACGCGCATCAGCTAGATAGTTCCAAAATGGCAATACTATGTTGACAGAAGCTGATCGGAATAAGTGTTTAATGAAACACTTGTGTAATTATACACACTTGTGTGATTAAACAATGATATTGGCTCAAGATAAATTATGTGAAACTTTTGTGTTTCTATTTTGCAATGCAGTGTTTAATATTGAAGTGTTACAGTTGAAGAAAATATTTTACTATGGTATGAATCAGATCAACATGGCATAAAGGGAACCAAATTATGCAAAAAATTATCGAAAAAATAGCCGAGGAGTTCCGAATGCAGTTTGATATTAAGGCAGTGGAACTATTTACATGTAGAGGTCGATATTGGCGAAATGATTTATCAATATAAATATTTGATTTGAGTACCAATTGTCAATAAATTATACATGACCTACTTCCCTTACTATTCGCCCAGATATTTTAGAAAAAAAAATATGCAACAGCCAATTAAAATCAGCTGTGTATTCAAAACAATGATACGAACTATTTACTGCCATTTTCGGAGTGCTTTGGCTGTAAGTTGGATCGGCTGATGTGCCTACTTAGGACGGGCCCTGAGGGGCACCGTCCAAAAAGGAGTTCCCACGCACACTTTATTTCGCAACCTCTGTATTAGATACAGTGTATAAATGTAAAATAAGAGTTTAATTTGACGATCTACAGTAAATGGTGCGAGCGCAGCTAGGTCGCAGGTATTCGCACTTTGTTGACCCATACCCCCGCCCTTTGTGTAGTTAAGTGGTATTTTCGCGCAAAAGTTAAAACGACTAGGCGTGAGTTTGGCAGTTAAGGGTGTCGTTTTATGGATGCAGTTGAAGCTTACGTTATGAACCCGAATAGATGTGTAATCAGGTATCAAATCGTATTCACATACATTCAGTGCACAATTAAAATATGTATGTGACAATATTCAAATACAATCTCATTTACGCTTCTACTTTTCAAATGGTCCATATAATTTACAACCAATCAAAGAAATTTAGTTCAATCTTTTGTTGATCATCATGATAAAAAACTTAACGATGTCATCCCAGTAAAGTTCTTGCAAACATACCTCGGTAATTCTAATACATGTAATCAAAATATCAACAATTTGTTATTTTTAAGCTAAAAGTGTTACATTGTATATTCAGTCGCGACATTTTACCATTGCCAGATACTCATTTAATGAACACATTGGCGCTTTAACTTTCGCGACAAATTACCAATACCACACAAAGGGCGGAGCTAGTGGGTCAACTTAGTGAGTACACCAAATAAGTTAGCGTTCATTTTGGCGATTCACTGAAAATAGTGCGTGCTTTCTCGGCCGGCGGCTTCGTTGGGCAAGATTTTAGTTTCTACAGATCGCCAAAATGAATGAAGATATTCATAATAAATATCTCTTTTGCTGTTCGACGTCATTTTCCGGTATTGATGCGGCCCGTCTGCTCGTCGTCCATAACGTGGGGCGTCGATTTTAACACTGAACTACATTTGTGTGTACATTTAAGAACTTCCACAGTGTTATACCGGGATAGATGAAGGCCGTCTCGTATGAAATAGTTTATAACTGTCCGTCCGTTCCCGATCACGAACGACATGTTGACGGTGACTGCTTCAGATATCGTAGCGTTTAACACTTACTAAACAATGCCGTTAATGCGCGCAACACCCACATCCAGTCTTGGAACAACAGTGCACAAAACTGCATATCCTTTTATAAGAAGCGCTACCTAGAGCGCTTCATGTAATGCAAAATCGCGGACGAGCGCTCACACTTCATAATTGCACACAAATGAGAACCAATCATTAAGCGACTCACCACTCGTGTAATATGAACTGGATCCTTCAGTGGTTCATTACAGGCACCTGTTTAGAGCTCTACAAAGTTACATTTATATAATGGTTAATCTGCTTCGTTTTATACACCTTAATTTTAGTAAGAAAGCTGGTATTTGAATATAAAAATTATTATGGAATATTTTCATCGTTTGGATAGACATCGATTTCGGAAGTTTCTGCGAGGGGCATATTTATAATGTCATCAAAATTCATCAGAACATGTCTGGTGCAAATGGCATTTATAAAAGCTCTGAACATTCTAATAGGAAACGATTGAATTCGATAATTACATTGCTTCAAGAAATAAACATTTCCATTTTTACATGTGCACGGTCTAGCAAGTATGTATTACACCGACAGAAGATAAATCACATATTTATCAGAAGTAGTTAATTTAAGGAATGAATTGCGGGATTGATGTCATTATATGGGTACGAACGGTCCGTGTATATACAGTCTTTTCATTTTTCGTTTTTTACAATTGAAAGTAAAAAAACGAAAAAGGAACATACAAATCCTTTTTCGTTTTTCTGGCGATTGAATAGTAAACCAATATTGATATGCTTTTTCCTTTTCCGTGTTTAAATATAACCACGGAATACAAAACGAGGAAACTAGTTATTAAGACCGATTTTTTGTTTTTCGTTTTACAAAGTGTAAAACGAGAAACAAAAAAACAAGCTACCCAGTACATACCGTTTTTTTTTTTTTTTCGTTGTTTATGATTGAAAGTTAAAAACGAAAAAGGAACATTCAAATCATTTTTCGTTTTTCTACTTACTGAATAGAAAACCAAAACTGATAGGCTTTTTCCTTTCTATAATTTCAATTTTACACACATATATCAAGACAAGAAATTGATTCATTAATATCGTTTATCGATTTATGTTTTACAAAGCACAAAACGAAAAACGAAAAAACGAGTGGCGCTGCAATTTCCTGGTTCACATGAACTTGATGACGTCACCATATATGTTAACGCCTACTAAAATACATAAGGGGCGAGATTTACAGATGCCTTTCAAGAATCCGACGTGAAGTTAACACAGATTTATTTCTGATGTGAGTATTTATACCCCCGACAAACGAAGTTTGAAGGGGGTATATTGGAGTCACCCTGTGGTCGGCCGGTTTGTCGGTTTGTCGGTCGGTCAATTGCAATTTACCTTGTCCGGAGCATAACTTAAATACTACTGGATGGAATTGGATTAAACTTCATACAATGGTAGAGTATAATGAGAGGAAGTGCAGTGTACAATAACAATAACTCTATTCTTGCTTATTACTGAGTTATTGCCCTTTGTTACTTTTTTGTCCGGAGTATAACTTGAAAAGTACTGGATGGGATTCATTGGAACTTCATACAATGGTAAAGCACAATGAGAGGAAGTGCAGTGTTTAAGAACCATAACTCTACTAGCTAATTACTGAGTTATTGCCCTTAATTTGTGTTTGTTTTGCTGTCAAATTTCTTTCCAGACATTAACTTGCAAACTACGAGATGGAAATTATTGAAACTTCATACAATGGTAAAGCACAATGAGAGGAAGTGCAGTGCACAAGAACCATTACTCTATTTAAGCTAATTGCAGAGTTATGGCCTTTAATACTTGTTTCTTGTCCCGAGCATAACTTGAAAACTATTGGATGTAATTTAATAAAGCTTCATACAGTGATAGATCATATTGAGAGGAAGTGCAGTGTACAGGAACCGCAATTCTATTTCAGCTAATTACAGAGTTACTGCCATTTGTTACTTTTTCTTGTCCGGAGCATAACTTGAAAACTATTGGAACGAATTTAATAAAACTTCATACAGTGATAGATCATAATGAGAGGGAGTGCAATATACAAAAACCGCAATTCTATTTCAGCCAATTACAGAGTAATTGCCCTTTGTTACTTTTTTCTTGTCCGGAGCATAATTTGTAAACTATTGGATGAAATTTAATAAAGCTTCATGCAGTGATAGATCATAATGAGAGGGAGTGCAGTGTATAGGAACCGCAATTCTATTTCAGCTATTTACAGAGTTACTGCCCTTTTTACATTTTTCTTGTCCGGAGCATAACTTGAAAACTATTAGATGGAATTTAATAAAACTTCATACAGTGATAGATCATAATGAGAGGAAGTGCAGGGTACAGGTACTGCAATTCTATTTCAGCCAATTACAGAGTTATGGCCCTTTGTTACTTTTTTCCGGAGCATAACTTGAAAACCATTCAATGGAATTTAGTAAAACGTCATACAGTGATAGATCATGATGAGAGGAAGTGCAGTGTACAGGAACCGCAATTCTATTTCAGCCAATTACAGAGTTATTGCCCTTTGTTACTTTTTTCTTGTCCGGAGCATAACTTGAAAAAAAGTAACTTAACTCATTTATAGATGGTCATAGGCAATCGTATATTCTGTGCTTTAGAACATCATATATATCAGTATTAACATCTCAGTATTAGCATCACTGATATTGTTTAAAGCCTTTTTTCTAACTTTTAAAAACATGATCAAAAAATGAATAACTGCCGAAAATCCATAAAATAAAGTTGTCATTTATAGGTTGGCTTTCCAAATAGTTGACTGCAATTTCATATCAGGGCGGCGTTCGTGGGTATTAATCACCTTCAGTGATAGCTCTGGTTTTATCAAATATATTGTAATATTTTGTACCTGCAGCATGATTTAATAATGTACCGAGCATTGGAATACATGCCTTGTTACAATTCGGCTAACATGTAGTTCTGAAGTTCTGTTAGACAGTGACCTTATGAAGTTGCTGACAGGTTAAGTAGGATACATTTTTATAAACGTCTGTTGACGCGGACTCGTTATTCTTATACTTCACTGCAAACGCAAGACATGTCGGACAATCTTGACGCATATGTATTGACCTAAAACAGATCATAGATAAATGCCTCTTCAAAAGAACTAGAGCAAGGAAATGAAAGTGGCTTGACAATGTTTCATGCATTGTATGTACTACTAAATATAATCATGATTGTAGTTTTATTTTGACATGACGCTATATCAAAAGATGTTGTCAAAGTTATGTCGACTTGTCCATTTTTGAAGCAGATATATCGACTTCATACTTGTTGTCGACAAACTAGTTCAACATGCTTAGTCGACTCAATTACTCTTAACTTATCATGACATATTTGAACCAGTAAATACTCTTCCATAAATACTCGACATTTAGGTCAATCTTTAATAAGGTAATATAAATGAAGATAACACAATATGAAATCCATAGAAGAGAAACAATGAAATATGTTCTGATAAACATTGCCAAAGAGACACATTTTAGCCATCTAAGTCAGTATCCAACGCACAATGCACAACGCGGAGCATCTATCAAGTCATCACCGTCATTATCCAGTGTATATGCACAGCGCCGAGGTTTTGTCTAGCCGCCTTTGTCATTATCCAGTAAATATGCAATGCGTGATAGTTTTTTCAAGACATCTACGTCATAATTCAGTTCATATGCACAGCGCCGGGTTTCTTTCTAGCCATCCAAGTCATTATTCAATTGATATGTACAGCTTGGAGATTTTTTTATCCAGGCATCTTCGACATTATTGAGTTACTATGTAAGATGCCGAGCTTATACTAAACAATCAACGTCGTTTTTCTGTTTATATGCACAGCAACGAGTTGTTAAAGGGACTTTACACCAGATTGGCACCAAAAAAAAAAGTTCTTTTCTGAAACGAATCTCATGACAATTACTTAATAAATTGTTTTACTCTTTGATATCATAATTGTAAAAAAAAACATACCAAAATGTAAAAAAAAAATCGAGTCGGAGACCGGGTTCGAACCGGTGTCGCCAAAATTGTAGTTTAGTGCTGTATCCATTGTGCTACGAAGATTTACTCTAACCGGTTGGAATATTTAGGCTATATACCTAACATGGTCATATCAAATGATAACATCGACTAGCCAATCACGCATAAGGAATGAATTCTACTAGGTAGACATACAAAAAAAATGCAAAAAATTAATTAATTGTAAACTATGTATTACTTCAGTTAGTAAGTTCCAATGCATTGTACACATCGATACCAAGTTTATGTCAGTTTTCGACAATTTTTGTTCGCTGTGTTATCATACGGAGTACAGTCTCTTTAACTATTCATTTACTTCATACTCCATTTTATATAAACATGACCGAGCATTTTTACCATCTACGTCATAATCCAGTTTATATGCTCCAACACCGAGCTTCATGTAGTCGTCAACGTCATTGTCCAGTTTATATTCACGGCGCAAAACTTTTATCTAGCCATCAACGTGATCATCAATTTTATATGCTCAACGGGGACATTTTAGCAACTCTCCTACGTCATTAGTCAGTCTCTATGCACAGAACCGAGCATTTATCTAGTCGTCTACGTCATTATCCAATTTATAGACATAGCGCCGAGCTGTTATCTAGCCATCTACGACATCATCCAGTATTTATGCACAGAGCCGAGCATTTATATAGCCATCTACGTCATCATCCTTTTGATATGATCAACGCCAGCCGTCGTTGCCATAATCCAGTTTATATGCACAAAGCAGAACATTAATCTAGCCTTTTTCGCCATTGTATATTTTATTAGCACAGCGGCGATCATTTATCTAGCCATCTTCACTATTATCCAGGTTATAAACGCAGCGCCGATCATTTATCTAGTCGTTTTCACTATTATCCAGGTTATAAACGCAGCGCCGATCATTTATCTAGTCATCTTCACTATTATCCAGGTTATAAACGCAGCGCCGATCATTTATCTACTCGTCTACGTCATAATCCAGTTTATAAGCACAACGCCGAGCTTTATCGGTCTTCTACGATATATAATTATTCAGTGAGTATGCTCGGCGCCGAGCTTTTATCAAGCCATCTTTATCATAATCCAGTTATAATACACAGCAAGGATCATTACGTGGTTATCAACGTCTTTATCCAGTTAATATGCACGGCGCCGACCTTTTATCAAGCCATCTTTATCACAATCCATTTAATATGCGCAACGTCTGGCATCTTTCTGTTTATCTAGGCCATCATCCAGTTGCCATTATCCAGCTTATTTGCCTCAACACAGAGCTGTTATCTAGTCGTCTATGTCATCATCCAAGTTATATGCCCCAACAGCGACATGTTATCTAGTCGTCTACGTCATTATCCAGGTAATATGCCCCAACAGCAAGCTGTTATATAGTCGTCTACGTCATTATCCAGGTTATATGACACAGCAGCGAGCTGTTATCTAGTCGTCTACGTCATTATCCAGGTTATATTACCCAGCAGCGTGCTGTTATCTAGTCGTCTACGTCATTATCCAGGTTATATGACCCAACAGCGAGCTGTTATCTAGTCGTCTACGTCATTATCCAGGTCATATGACCTGACCCAACAGCGAGCTGTTATCTACTCGTCTACGTCATTATCCAGGTCATATGACCCAACAGCGAGCTGTTATTTAGTCGTCTACGTCATTATCCAGGTCATATGACCCAGCACCGAGCTGTTATCTAGTCGTCTACGTCATTATCCAGGTTATATGACCCAACAGCGAGCTGTTATCTAGTCGGCTACGTCATTATTCTATTATATGCTTAGTGCTAAGCTATTATATTGCCATCTACGTCCTCATCTAGTTTATATACACAACGCCGACCTATTATCTCGCAATCAACGTCATGATCCAGTTAATATGCACAACGGCTAGCTTGTATCAACTCATTTACGTCATTATCAATTTTATACGCACAGTGCCAATATATTATCTAGTTATTTATGTCATTATCCATTTTTATAAGCACAGCGCCGAGCTTTTATCTAGTCATCTATGTTATATCTAGTTTATATGCACAGCTACGAGCTATTATTTAGTCATCTATGTCATTATCCAGTTTATATGCGCAGCACAGAACTTTTATTTAGTCGTCTAAGTCATTATCCAGTAAAAATGTATAGCGCAAAGCTATTAACAAGCCATATCTGTGTCATCATCCAGTTAAAATACACAAATGCAGGGTTGTATCAACCCACCTATGTCATTATTATATAGTATACGAGTATATGCACAGCGCTGAGCTAACTACGTCAGCGTCCGTTTGAAATGCTCAGCGCCGAGCTTTTATTTGGAAGAAAAAATATTGAAGTGCGGCATGTTTTAGTAGTATTCCTTACGAAGAGAAAAACTTGTGTTATGTAAAACCAAAAATAACTTGAAGAGAAATAGTTCAGCCTTTTCAGTTTAAGCCGTTCTGACGCCAATATTTGGCACATATTTGAACGACTGTACGTGAATTAATTTTTTTTTTCTTTGAAGATATAAAACATAATAATGAAGTATTTCGATGATTTCAACGAGAAGAGTAAAACATTTAACGAATTTCCCGTATACTGCACTTCTTTTTGTATAACTAGTTTTACTATATAGGCGATTTTCACTTAATTCTAGTAAAGTTGTCAATATATTTTCGCATGTGATTTTGACATAAACATTAATGTAATCAATACGAATACTCAATTTCCAACACGGTGTCCGAATATGAAAATTTCTAGCGTATCAGTTGGCAATTATATTATCATAAGTGTGTAAACTTCTAAACTTCTAGATAAAATAGAACCTTACGTAAATATCTGCTCTTCGTTGAAAGCAGTTGATATATTCTCCTAGCATTGAGGTTGTTATCGTAGATGTCAGCGTGCAGAAACGTTAACTTCGACTAATTTTATTCAAAAACCATTCAAGATTTTCAAATTAAGCCTAAAAGTAATACTACACATGAAGCAAATGCATATGGAAGCATATAACTTTAAACTCAATAAGTGATATAATTTAGTCAGACTTGAAACAAGTTTGTTTTCTTTGGAATTAGGTTTTCTGGAAATGTCAGACGAATCACGCTCTATGTCCCGGGAGAATCGGGACAAAACTGACATTTCCATAAATCCCGCTTGAAATGAAACAAAGATGTCTTCATTATTTCTTATCATCTACGAACACTCTTCACTCTGAAGATCTTGAGTGGCTAGGCGATATTGTACCTTGTTTGACGACCCATCACGAGCCAGACATCAAATCTAATTGTGTACTGTTTGGTTGTTGGGGAGATATTTCCTGCACGAATATTCGTTCCTGATTGATCTGTCAACAGGGCACGTAAAAAGGATTGGCCGAGTATTCTCTGGAATGTCTATGTTTGCAATCAAATTGCGTGGTTAATTTTGTTTCGTAGTACAGGTCCGGTACAAAATCTTAGAAGTTTGAGGTGAATGTTTTCAAGCGGCACAATCAAGGTTGATGCAAGAAAAAGTATGTTAGCCTTTATAAAACATAATAGCTACGTGGCTACAAATTTCCAAGTTAAAAAAGCGCCAAATAGTGTTAATGATTTTTTTTAATCTCATTTACTTAAGTTGTTGGCTATTTCGTTGTTGCTAAATTATTCTCAGTGGAAATGATTTAGTAGCAAAGTAAATTCAAACGTTGTACATCAATACCGACAGAACATTAATTTTCCACAGTTATGTTTTTAACGGACTTTCGCAAAAGAAAAAGGTTCTTTGATAACGGAAACCTTTATAGAAAACCTATAATACGTCAAAGAAAGATAAAATTAAAAAGATATGCAAAGTAGTACATGTTACAGAGGTTGTTATAGAGGCTGCATATAACGACGTGTACTTGTGTAAGTGCACTACGTGTAGTTACACTGCGGGTTCACACAAACTTCCGTGTAACCGATCGCACTTTTCCTAACGTTATCAACAGTGTTTAATACTTCACAGAAGTAAACGAAAACGAATACGGCTTTAGTGTGTTTGAACCGACACCATAGGGTCAAAAAGGAAAAAAGAAGTATATACAAAACATTTATTCACTTGGTGGAATCCGGATAACCATAAATAGTTGTGCATATGGCCTCAGAAAATTTACTGAGATGGTTGCATACGCAGTAAACTTTGATTTTAAACAAACATCGGAATTTACAAAACATAATTTAAGTAGTGACTTATCTAAAAGTATATATCAATTATACATGTTGTTTATTGCAGCGTAATGTTTTTCAAATTTAATAATAATCCACATCAATATAATTATATTCAAGATATATTACATTACATGACTGCAGCAATCTAAAAATAAAGTTATATCAAATATATTGTTTATCAAAAAAGTTCTATAAGGCCACACCAAATTAATAACTTGTTCATCGGATTTCCCGCACCTATTGCGCTAATTTGTTTAGTAGAATGTAGCCTTTTCCCTTATAACCGTGTTTTTCGATCGTAACAATTATCAAAGCACCGGCTAGTCTCAATCATGCAGCTAATTAGAGTCAATGAACGATATAGACCCGGATACAAGCGTCTAGATGATCGAGACTAAATTGGCAACATGAAAACATTTATTTCACTTCCTGATTCTTCAAAATTACGTGAACAAATGACAATTCTACCACCATTTAAAGTTTGATTAAAATTTGGACAAATGTGTTTGTTTTAATTTTGCAAAACGTATATATACTGGGCAAGAAGTGCTGAATTTCATCGTGAATGACAGTGATTATCCAAAGTTTGAATTTGGTTCCGACATGTTTGACGGGAATTCGGATGACCATTACCTTGAAAAGACAGTTTCCAACCTACTACACCTGTCCAGGTAAAAACTTCAAGTGTGCATTTTAACTTCTTTGTTGTTATCAAATACGATGCATTTTTTGTATTATTTGTTGCCTTCAAAAATATACATTTAATGATTTATGAATGTTTGTTTTTTATTTTGCTACATATCAGAGTATAGTGTTTATTTAATTCATATGCAATGCATGTACAGTAATAGAAAAATAAAGTTTGGCTAAGAAACGAGCACCACTTTTCTTGTGTTATCATCAAACTGTTTCAGTAATGCATACTACATTATACTACAATGAACATTTATGTATAATATTGCTTATTAAAATTTCAGATTCCTTCGGTGCAGCGGATCATGAAATTCCTGTCCCCATGAGGCAACGAGGGCGTGCTCGTGGTGGAGGCCTTGGTCGCCGATGAGTCAATGTTCGTGGACAGAAGGATGACGCTAAAAAATTAACCCGACTGAAATTCCTATGTGCTTCATGCAATCCAATGAGTTTACCATTCACAAAAAAAAAACATCAAACAAGCCGGAGTGTGTATATTTTGTAAATATTGGTCAAAAAGGATAAAAAATGGTGTCAGACTGTGTGATTGGAAAAAAGGTATTAAACACACTTTGTGTTGCGAATAAATGTTTGTAGATATTTTAGATGTCCATGTGTATATGGAAATCATTCAAGTGTTAAATATTAATGCTGATTGGTTTGTATTTTCTTGAAATATTTTTTTGCTATATAAGAAAATTGACACAATCAGTTTTTGCAGTACAAAAGAAGTAAAAGTGTCTTTTGTATTTCTATTACTTGTCTAAATTTGAACAAGATATCTAAAAGATAAAGGAAAATCTGCAAGTTTAAAAAAGATAGGCGTTAAATTCTGAGAAAGCCTAAAATCAATCTGGTGCTGGCTGGAATTTTCTGTGACATATTTGGTGCTGAAATGGTTAACAATACGGTGTAGGATTTTTGTAAATTCTCTTCCAGAACTAAAATGGCTACCAAGGTCAATCGTGTAGTCATTGCAAGAGTGATAGCTGTAGTTTATATTTGATTGCAAATGCCTGTAATTAATTTGTGAGTTATTTTTCAAGTCACCTTGTCTTGTCATTTCCATGGCATGAGATATGACAATGTATTTTAATAGAGAATTATTTTTAACCAAGTTTTCCTAAGGCAAAGTGGAAAACCTAGTTAATAGATGTGGATATGCCATTGGGCAGGCAGGTGGCTGTGACCATTAGCGCTTGTGTCCAGGCTTTAACTTAGCCATGCATAGGGTATTTTGAAAAAAAATCAAAAACGTTTAAAAAAAACTGGAAAACTGTGGTTTTGAGTTCTCTCATTTATTAAATATTTTAAAGAAATACATTTGCTTGATCTCAAATAGCATTTGTTTGATCTCAAAACTAATATTTGTATAGAATTATCTTTTAGTGTTATCATTCTTTCACTGGATGTTATCCTTGTACTGTTTACAATAATTATCATTGTTTAGTTAATAAGTGAATAAAATGTGAGCAAAAGTGAGTTAAATGATATAGATATTTGTTCGCTCTTCGCTCGCTCCTCTTTTTTGCTAAATGCAAACCAAATATTTTTATTATTATTTCGCTCGCTCGCCCCATTATTTTTTGGAAAAAATCCGATGAACAAGTTATCAATTTGGTGTGGCCTAATGGCAACAACACCTCTTGCCTTTGGTTTGTCTTCACCAGCCATGTTTACTTTGCGAGTCGTTGCGATATTCAGGGTATATTTGAATAATGCCGGATGAAATTTTAAATAAGCGGTTGTAATAATTATGTCATGATATTTTATTTCAAAAAATAAAATAGAGAATACCAGTAGGACAGAAGTAAACTGATAAGACATTTAGTCGATCCTATCATTAGGTGGTCAAATACAACGCAGGAAAAGTACACCTATAAGTAGTTTAGAAAAACTGCAGAAACGCATGTTCGGTACCACCAAAACGTCTTAGTAAAATGTGTAGAGGAAAGGGATGCGTGAAGTGTCATATGTCGAGAATGTTGCGCGCATATTTTGAACGTAGCAAATGTCTTGAATATCGGGAATGCCATGAATTTGGCTCAAAACCACAACTCTCGTCCATTCATAATGGAACATATTGGAGATATCTGTCAGAAGGGTTTTCTCTCACGCAAACATCCGATGATCATGATTAAATGGGCTGTTGTGCTTTTTCCTCGTTAGATGAATATATATTTTTTGTTGTTTTGAGGAGAAAACGTTTTAAAAACATTGCTCTAAAGAAAAACACATGTCGATGTTAATTAGAACGTTAGATAGTGGAAATGCGCCTCGGTATGCCGGAATCGAGTCTAATATCTATTCAATCGTTTGTATATAATTGGAAGAAGTTTCTAATTAAAACCTAACCGACATCATGACATTGAAACACGGTATCCAAAACCATATCTGCATCACGCAAGTCAACTTACTAAGGTCGTCAGAGTTTGGGCCATGAATATGGGAACGAGCGGGTGAAGTAAAAATAAAAATACATGTTTTCCATTTCTTTTAAAATATCAACGGATGCAAAACTATTTTTTTCCTATTTAACTTATCTTAAAAATGATAACCCTGAACAATTATAACTTTATCTACACCCTTCTGAGTCTAAGTGAAAGAAAATACCCCACAATGTATTCATTTTACCGTATTGTTTCAGACTTGTGTGTATTTTGGCGATGCAATAACTTTTTATTTCATTTTCCGATAAAAAGACGCCCACAGAACGAAACACTAATTTGATGTGGGCGTATTGAGGCATGCGATGGATACGTGTAACCGTGATTGATCATCATAATCGCTGAAAACATGATTGTGCATCCGTCTAGTTTCTTCACTTCAACACATGATATTATAAAATCGTAACTTTTTTTTGATATTGTAATGACCCTGTCATTATGTAGGTTACTCACGTGGACATTTACTTGCCATCTTCTGTGGAACTAATATACAATACTGAGATATATTTAAAGACTATGATATGTTTTATAGATTTGCACTTACCTTAGGTCATGCCTGTTTAAATTCCATCCAATCATTTTATTCCTGTTGCTATGTACATACAAGGGGGGTTCTCCACCCGCCTTACATATACGTGTTGAATGTATTTGAACTGACAAGTATAACTGTTTAATCATCTTCGTAATTAGATAAACATTATTTATTAATAGTTGTCATATAATAAACATTTATATTTTGAGCCACTTCGTTACTGCTTGATTTTATGTCTTGAAGTTGTATTGCAATATTGTAAACAAACTGTCATGGCTGCCGGACCGCCCGGTGGGCACTGTGAGTACCGCCCTACCAGTCCTTCTGTTCTGTCAGAGAGGTCCTCCGGTCCTTCGGTGATTGGTCAGCGTTTTACCGGTCCTCCGGTGATTGGTCGGACGTTTCACCGGTCCGGCCGCCATTGGTCAGTTTTGGTCACGTGGGCATCTCTGGTTCTCTATATATTGATTAACCGGGAATAAACATAACTTAATACATCTCAAAATACATTTTAGTTTATATTGACAAATTCATACTCAATCAAAATATAATGTTATTAATTCTAAAGGTAATTTCATATTGGCCTAGTTATTTGTCCGAGGTTAGCTGTATTTGCCTGAGCTCGAAAGGGCGAAGGCAAATACAGCTGACCGAGGACAGATAACTGGGCCAATATGAAATCACATAATTAATATGTATTTTATAAATGAACTATTACCGTTTTGGATAAAAACATTCTTATAACTTACCTTTAGTTCACATCGAAGCCGTATTTATCCCTTATTCATTCATGGTGTCTGCTTTTCTAGACTTGACTTTGCTGATTTTGACATGCATCCTTATAGTGACATTGCACATACTTATGAATAAAGCACTGTACATTGTAAGGAAGCATGTCTTTTCGTCTTAATTTTGTAAATCGATTGCCAGCACGTAAAATGTTTCACCTTCTTCGTCCATTTTGTCGGCGTACAAAATCATAATAGTCGTAAAATCCACCAACGGGTTAAATGCAACTGTTATATCAAACCGTACTAACTGTTCAATCATTCAATAGGTTAAAGTATTTCAAATAGGTTTATACATAGCACGAACTTTTCAATACAGTCGGAAACGGAAAACAAGATGGCTACCTTTAAAATTAATTTTCAGCGTATTTCTCATATTAGGCGAGTTTCGACAACCAATGAAAATAGCTCATTTCTAAAATCCTATATTAGGCGAGTTTTGTAGCCAATGAAACGGAGAAAACTCATATTAGGCGAGTTTTGTTGATATTGGCCGAGTTTGGTCGATATTGAGCGAGTTCTGGCATATATTGTCTTCAATTGTCTGGTATTGATACCGCAATTGTCTCTGTATCTCGCCAAATACGTAATAGTTGATTAATAATAGTGTATATAAAACGAAATACTCACCTGTTTATTACCTTTCTATTTAAGACTTCTAAATATGTTCTGATTCATCGTTTCTCATCAGTCTTACGATAGTGATTGGAATATGCAATCGCCCGAGTGACAGCGAGCGTAACACCAATCATCATCATCATCATCGTCATCGTCATCGTCATCGTCGTCGTCGGTCGTCATCATCATCATCAGCAGCAGCAGCAGCAGCAGCAGCAGCAGCAGCATTATCATTTTTATTATTATTATTATTATTATTATTATTATTATTATTATTATTATTTTATTATTATTATTATTATTATTATTATTATTATTATTATTATTATTATTAAATGAAAATGTTTAAAGTTCCCACATAAGCAGATGCTCATGTTATCTGTTAAGTGGTTGGTTTGAAATTTGTAGTGATCAGGCGAATCGAGATCAATTCAAGCTTTCGCCAAATAAATTTAATTATGCTGTTAACGTCATCGGTGTTAACGTCCAAATCTTAACTGCTCTGGAACTTAAATGGACACAATTGTGATCTGTGAATGGTCGTATGAATCTATTATGTACCCAAGTCTATTTTCCGTTCCTGTGTCCGTTCAGTGTTATCTGAACGTTCTGTGTTTTCTGTCCGTTCAGTGTTATCTGCCTGTTCTGTGTTATTCTGTGTTAACTGCCCGTTCTGTGTTATCTGTCCGTATCGTGTTATCTGTCCGTTCGGTGTTATCTGTCCGTTCTATGTTATCTGTCCGTTCTGTGTTATCTGTCCGTTCTGTGTTATCTGCCTGTTCTGTGTTATCTGTTTTCTGTCCGTTCTGTGTTATCTGCCCGTTCTGTGTTTTCTTTTATCTGCCCGTTCTGTGTTATCTACCCGTATTGTGTTATCTGTCCGTTCGGTGTTATCTGTCCGTTCTATGTTATCTGTTCTTATTGTGTTATCTGTCCGTTCAGTGTTATCTGTCCGTTCTATGTTATCTGTCCGTATTGTATTATCTGTCCGTTCGGTGTTATCTGCCCGTTCTACGTTATCTGCCCGTTCTATGTTATCTGTCCGTATTGTGTTATCTGTCCGTTCAGTGTTATCGGCCCGTTCTATGTTATCTGTCCGTATTGTGTTATCTGTCCGTTCGGTGTTATCTGTCCGATCTGTGTTATCTGTCAGTTCTATGTTATCTGTCCGTTCAGTGTTATCTGCCCGTTCTATGTTATCTGCCTGTTCTATGTTATCTGTCCGTTGGGTGTTATCTGTCCGTTGGGTGTTATCTGTCCGTTGGGTGTTATCTGCCCGTTCTATGTTATCTGTCTGTATTGTGTTATCTGTCCGTTCGGTGTTATCTGTCCGCTCTGTGTTATCTGTCCGTTCTATGTTATCTGTCCGTTCTATGTTATCTGTCCGTTCCGTGTTATCTATCCGTTCGGTGTTATCTGCCCGTTCTATGTTATCTGCCCGTTCTGTGTTATCTGCCCGTTCTGTGTTATCTGTCCGTTTTGTGTCATCTGTCCGTTCGGTGTTATCTGCCCGTTCTATGTTATCTGTACGTTCATTGTTATCTGCCGTTCTGTGTTATCTGTCCGTAATGTGTTTTCTACCCGTTCCGTGTTATCTGCCCGCTCTGTGTTATCTGCCCGTTCTGTGTTATATGCCCGTTCTGTGCTATCTGCTCGTTCTGTGTTTTTGCCTGTTCTGTGTTATCTGCCTTTTCTGTGTTATCTGTCCGTTTTATGTTATCTGCCCGTTCTGTTTTATCTGTCCGTTCCGTGTTATCTGCCCCTTCTGTGTTATCTGCCCTCTCTGTGTTATCTGCCCGTTCTGTGTTATCTGTCCGTTCTGTGTTATCTGCCCATTCTGTGTTATCTGCCCTTTCTGTGTTATCCGTCCCTTTTATGTTTTCTGCCCGTTCTGTTTTATCTGTCCGTTCTGTGTTATATGCCCGTTCTCTGTTATCTGCCCGTTCTGTGTTATCTGCCCGTTCTGTGTTATCTGTCCGTTCTGTGTTATCTGCCCGTTCTGTGTTTTCTGTCCGTTCTGTGTTATCTGCTCGTTCTGTGTTTTCTGTCCGTTCTGTGTGTTTTGCCCGTTCTGTGTTATATGCCCGTTCTGTGTTATATGCCCTTTGTGTTATCTGTCCGTTATATGTGATATGCCCGTTCTGTGGTATCTGCCCGTTCTGTGTTAACTGCCCGTTCTGTTTTATCACTCTGTTCTGTGTTATCTGCCCATTCTGTGTTATCTGCGCGTTGTGTGTTATCTGCACGTCCTGTGCTATCTGCCCGTTCTGTGTTATCTGCCCGTTCTGTGCTATCTGCCCCTTCTGTGTTATCTGCCCGTTGTGTGCGGTCAGTGTTATCTGCCCGTTCTGTGTTATTCTGTGTTTTCTGCCTCTTCTGTGTTATATGTCCATTTTGTGCTATCTACCCGTTCTCTGCTATCTGCCCGTTCTGTGCTATCTGCCCGTTTTGTGTTATCTGCCCGTTCTCTGCTATCTGCCCGTTCTGTGTTATCTGCCCGTTATGTGTTATCTGCCCGTTCTGTGCTATCTGCCCGTTCTGTGCTACCTGCCCGTTCTGTGTTATCTGTCCGTTCTGTGTTATCTGCCCGATCTGTGTTATCTCTCCGTTCTGTGCTATCTGCCCGTTCTGTGTTATCTGCCCGTTCTGTGCTATCTGCCCGTTCTGTGTTATCTGCCCGTTCTGTGTTATCTGCCCGTTCTGTGTTATCTGTCCGTTGTGTGCGGTCAGTGTTATCTGTCCGTTTTGTGTTATTCTGTGTTATCTGCCTCTTCTGTGTTATATGCCCATTCTGTGTTATCTACCCGTTCTCTGTTATCTGCCCGTTCTGTTTTATCTGCCCGTTCTGTGTTATCTACCCGTTCTCTGCTATCTGCCCGTTCTGTTTTATCTGCCCGTTCTGTGCTATCTGCCCGTTCTGTGCTATCTGCCCGTTCTCTGCTATCTGCCCGTTCTGTATTATCTGCCCGTTCTGTGCTATCTGTCCGTTCTGTGCTATCTGCCCTGCCCGTTCTGTGTTATATGCCCATTCTGTGCTATCTGCCAGTTCTGTGTTATCTGCCCGTTCTGTGCTATCTGACGGTTCTGTGTTATCTGCCTGTTCTGTGTTATCTGTCCGTTCTGTGCTATCTGCACGTTCTGTGTTATCTGCCCGTTCTGTGCTATCTGCCCGTTCTATGTTATCTGTCCGTTCTCTGCTTTCTGCCCGTTCAGTGTTATCTGCCCGTTCTATGTTATCTGTCCGTTCTGTGTTATCTGTCCGTATTATGTTATCTATCCGTTCGGTGTTTTCTACCCGTTCCGTGTTATCTGCCCGCTCTGTGTTATCTGCCCGTTCTGTGTTATATGCCCGTTCTGTGCTATCTGCCCGTTCTGTGTTTTTGCCTGTTCTGTGTTATCTGCCTTTTCTGTGTTATCTGTCCGTTTTATGTTATCTGCCCGTTCTGTTTTATCTGTCCGTTCTGTGTTATATGCCCCTTCTGTGTTATCTGTTCGTTCTGTGTTATCTGCCCATTCTGTGTTATATGCCCGTTCTCTGTTTTCTGTCCGTTCTGTGTTATCTGCCCGTTCTGTGTTATCTGTCCGTTCTGTGTTATCTGCCATTTCTGTGCTATCTGCCCGTTCTGTGTTATCTGTCCGTTCTGTGTTATCTGCCCGTTCCGTGTTATATGCCCATTCTGTGTTATATGTCTGTTATCTGTCCGTAATGTGTTATCTATCCGTTCTGTGTTATCTGCCCGCTCTGTGTTATATTTCCGTACTGTGTTATATTCCCGTTCTGTGCTATTTGCCCGTTCTGTGTGTTTTGCCCGTTCTGTGTTATATGCCCGTTCTGTGTTATCTGCCCTTTGTGTTTTATCTGTCCGTTCTATGTGATATGCCCGTTCTGTGGTATCTGCCCGTTCTGTGTTATCTGTCCGTTCTGTTTTATCAGTCTGTTCTGTGTTATCTGCCCGTTCTGTGTTATCTGCGCGTTGTGTGTTATCTGCACGTTCTGTGCTATCTGCCCGTTCAGTGTTATCTGCCCGTTCTGTGCTATCTGCCCCTTCTGTGTTATCTGCCCGTTGTGTGCGGTCAGTGTTATCTGCCCGTTTTGTGTTATTCTGTGTTTTCTGCCTCTTCTGTGTTATATGCCCATTCTGTGTTATCTACCCGTTCTCTGCTATCTGCCCGTTCTGTGTTATCTGCCCGTTCTGTGTTATCTGCCCGTTCTCTGCTATCTGCCCGTTCTGTGTTATCTGCCCGTTCTGTGCTATCTGCCTGTTCTGTGTTATCTGTCCGTTCTCTGCTATCTGCCCGTTCTGTATTATCTGCCCGTTCTGTGCTATCTGCCCCTTCTGTGCTATCTGCCCTGCCCGTTCTGTGTTATCTGTCCGTTCTCTATTTTCTGTCCGTTTTGTGTTATCTGCCCGTTCTGTGTTATCTGTCCGTTCTGTGTTATCTGCCCGTTCTGTGTTATCTGTCCGTTTTCTATTTTCTGTCCGTTTTGTGTTATCTGCCCGTTCTGTGTTATCTGTTTGTTCTGTGTAATCTGCCCGTTCTGTGTTATCTGTTATCTGCCCGTTCTGTGTTATCTGCCCGTTCTGTGTTATCTGCCCTATCTGTGTTATCTGCCCGTTCTGTTTTATCTGCCCGTTCTGTGTTTTCTGCCCGTACTGTGTTATCATGAATTGCTGTCTGAAAGAAATAGTAATCTAATCATTATTAATATGTAAATTGTTGACAATAACTCCAACAAGAGCTGTCCCTGTAACTGACGATCTAATGCTCCCGAAATACTGTCCATTGTGTTTTCTCGTATTCATGTAAACAAAATGTTTTACTCTAACAGACGGAAGCAACGTGATATTTTTTATATTTATCTTCAAAATAAGTTAAAAACCATCAAGATACACTAATATATCTTATTTTGTATTTGATTTCATTTAGCTCATGCAAGGTTCTTCATACTCTTTCTTTTAATGAATTTGAATATGAGATGAATACATATTGCGGCCATCGTCCAGCCAAATGGTAAAAAACCCATCCAAATGGGTTTATTTCAGCCAAATGGGTTTATTTCAGCCAAGTGGGTTTATTTCAGCCAAATGGGTTTATTTCAGCCAAATGGGTTTATTTCAGCCAAGTGGGTTTATTTCAGCCAAATGGGTTTATTTCAGCCAAGTGGGTTTATTTCAGCCAAATGGGTTTATTTCAGCCAATTGGGTTTATTTCAGCCAAGTGGGTTTATTTCAGCCAATTGGGTTTATTTCAGCCAAGTGGGTTTATTTCAGCCAAGTGGGTTTATTTCAGCCAAGTGGGTTTATTTCAGCCAAGTGGGTTTATTTCAGCCAAGTGGGTTTATTTCAGCCAAGTGGGTTTATTTCAGCCAAGTGGGTTTATTTCAGCCAAGTGGGTTTATTTCAGCCAAATGGGTTTATTTCAGCCAAGTGGGTTTATTTCAGCCAAGTGGGTTTATTTCAGCCAAGTGGGTTTATTTCAGCCAAGTGGGTTTATTTCAGCCAAGTGGGTTTATTTCAGCCAAGTGGGTTTATTTCAGCCAAGTGGGTTTATTTCAGCCAAGTGGGTTTATTTCAGCCAAGTGGGTTTATTTCAGCCAAGTGGGTTTATTTCAGCCAAGTGGGTTTATTTCAGCCAAGTGGGTTTATTTCAGCCAAGTGGGTTTATTTCAGCCAAGTGGGTTTATTTCAGCCAAGTGGGTTTATTTCAGCCAAGTGGGTTTATTTCAGCCAAGTGGGTTTATTTCAGCCAAATGGGTTTATTTCAGCCAAGTGGGTTTATTTCAGCCAAATGGGTTTATTTCAGCCAAGTGGGTTTATTTCAGCCAAGTGGGTTTATTTCAGCCAAGTGGGTTTATTTCAGCCAAGTGGGTTTATTTCAGCCAAGTGGGTTTATTTCAGCCAAATGGGTTTATTTCAGCCAAGTGGGTTTATTTCAGCCAAATGGGTTTATTTCAGCCAAATGGGTTTATTTCAGCCAAGTGGGTTTATTTCAGCCAAATGGGTTTATTTCAGCCAAATGGGTTTATTTCAGCCAAGTGGGTTTATTTCAGCCAAATGGGTTTATTTCAGCCAAGAGGGTAGGGTTATAGAAAATTGAATCGAAATCACAAAAACCTTATGCATGTGATATTTGATTTATGACTCGCTCGAATTTCACTGAAATTGACAGCTGAATTCGCGTAGTTAAATGTTTACTAGGAATAAAGGCGTCCAATCCTGAGATAGTCGGCATACATTTATAGTGTATTAAATGCAAATAAGATTAGATGTAATTTGAAATACAAGTTTTGAAACAATATTACAAAATGCACTGTCCTGCAATCATAAATACCATACATAATTATTAAGAATATTATTTGTGACAAGATGTACATGTATTTAGCAAATGCAAAGAAATTTGCACTGAACACATGAAAACCAGTCGTGCGCGAGTTTTTAGTATGAAATGTGTTGATATGACAATTCAATCGAAATGACTACAAGACAGCTTAGGTCGAGCTAGGGTAAATAACTAAATGGGAATGGTATTATATAAATATTGACTGCCTTGAGGGTGACAGTGCATATTGTCAGCCTGAGGTAAATACTGTCGACCGAGGCGAAGCCGAGGTTGACAGTGTTTTCCGAAGGTTGACAATATGCACTGTCACCCTCAAGGCAGTCAATATCTATTTTATTATACCGAACAAAAACTGTAGTATTTTAAAGACTAAAAATACCATTTTCACTGAAAGCTGCGAATCTTGCTCCCATTTTTGCAAGAATTGTCGGCTGGTAAACAAAGCGCTCAGGTGATACAGACTTTAAGTAAAATACTATCAGTAAATCCCGTATTCGTACCGAATTGCCAATTTCATATGTTCTAAAGAAGTGAGGTTTTATAATTAGTGCATTTTAAGGTTGCAATGCCAGTTTTATATTAATCATAATTTTTCACATACAAATCCAACATGGCGGCGTATTTGTAGCGTATTTTCAATGTCATGACGTCAGAGGGTGACAGTGCGGCAGAGGGTGATAGTGCGGGGTGATAGTCGAAAATATTGCCCTGGCGTTTGTACTATATGTTCTATAGAAGTGAGGTATAATAATGTGGTTTATATTAAATACATTTACATTACAACTTCACCCCGCAAGGACAGCAAAAACTCTAAATTAAACCATCACGACAAGATTAACAGGTATAAATATTCTTTTGAATTTGTACAATGCCTTCTAGCCCTTGGACATGTTGACATAAGTTTGAGTGAACTGGGTGATATTTGGTCCACCTTGCCAACACATTGATCAATTTTCATACTGACGGCCACATTTTCAGGTTGCAGGTACGTTGCATATTTTGATCGCTGGTTTGCTATTCATTTTAATAGTTGATACTTTATTTAAATGTTCGGATAATGTGATTTGTTCTATAATGGCCTGCTAAACAGTTCAAAAACCGTGTGCCAGCTTTATGGTGATATATATTTTTCAAAACATATCTCTCAGTTCACGCATGGTAAGAATATTCAGTTTATGTTGATTTGATTGCAAACGGTTCTCTTATGAGTGTGATCCGTCTAGAATCATATTGCTAACCAGAATTTTCAGTTTATGAGTTGTTGAACTGATGAACATCCATTCCGTCACCGCGACCACCCTGCACCTGCATGGCGTCAATAGTGATGGTCCCACGGAACCACTGCTAAGATTCATACGAAGTTATTGTAGTCGTTGACGTCTCATCCCCGTTTCATTGCAGGCCTCTCCCTCTCTTCACCTGTTGCTGCTGAGATCCACTACAAAGAAATGTAAGTTTAAATTGGCTCGAGTTTGTGTAAAAAAATGCTAAAATCAAATAAACCATGATGTATTTTAAGGTGAAAATTAAAAAGTAAAATATTGAGAAATTAAGTTTCTTTACGGTCGATGGGCTTAACATTTATCTCTGAATACAGTGGAAAATACTCATGCTTACATTACCTTCAGCAACCATTATCTAATTTATGTTCATTTTTTATCAAAACGTATGAGCAAAACAATCCTCGTCAAAACACTAGAAATTGAAAAAAAAAGCATTTGTTGATTTTAAAAATCTTACAGTGAAAATGCTAAAAGGTGCCAGCATCTTTCCCAAGATTTCTTTTACCGAACACGGGTAGCAGGAACACTTTATTTCGTTTCGTGTATGTTCATATGTATATGTATTGCACATAACAGTAGGAGGCTTCGTTTGTGTGTGATGATATAATTATCTGAAATTGGGTTATTTTATTACTTAATAGTTGGACGGTTTACCAAAGATGAAGTAAAAAAGCCATTTAAGAAATCATTTCAAGAATTTCAAAATCATTGTTCAATAAAAATATTTTTAATAATGTTTGAATGATCTTTTTTTCTTTGGACAAACTCAATGTTGGTTATCTGTATCTTTTAAAGGGGTCCACCTCATGTGTCAAGTACGTATTTATTCATAGGACCAATCTCGAAATAATGTGGTATTTGTTTTGTTTCTTTATAATATAATATCAGCTTTATATTGAAACAGAATTGCATAAATTGGTTTGATGGTTTAGCGTCCACTGAACCAGAAGAATCGACTCATGCAACCGGAAGTGACGTCCTTGCCAGCTAGAGTGATGCTTCATCGACAGAACCTTGTCCCGGGTTCTCTTGGCGCCAGATGACGTTGGTAGCAACTGTTGCAAAATATAAGTTCCATTGTGTTCACTTACATTGTTTAAGAAATTGTCTAAAGCCATTAAGTCGGTTTCGCATTTTAAGATATGTCAAAAGTAAAACAGTTAACGATTTAGGAAATACAAAAATCATTTAGAAGGAGAAATAACAAACGGTCTTGTTCAAAACGATTGTTTTCACTTAATTAGTAAGTCTGTTCCTAATATTCTTAACATTCATCTCTTTTTATGAGTTCAAATACTCGAAAATCGAAAAAAAAGCATTTCTGTTGGTTTTAGAAATCTTACAGTGAAAATGCTAAAAGGTGCCAGCATCTTTCCCAAGATTTCTTTAACCGAACATGGGTAGCAGGAACACTTTATTTCCTTTTCGTGTATGTTCATATGTATATGTATTGCACATAACAGTAGGAGGCTTCGTTTGTATGAGATTATATTATTATCTGAAATTGTGTTATTCTATACTTAAAAGTTGGACAGTGAATCAATGATGAAGTGAAAAGCCATTTAAGAAACTATTTCAAAATAAGTGTTTAATGATAATATTTTTAAAACTGTTTGAATGATCTTCTTTTCTTTGGACCTATTCACGGTTGTTTTTTTTGTATCTTTTAAAGGGGTCAACCTCATGTGTCAAGTACGTATCTATTCATACATTAAGTCTTGAAGTAACGTGGTATTTAGTTTTTTTTCTCTATTATATACTATCAGCTTTATATTGAAACAGAATTACATGAATTGGTTCGATGTGTTAGCGTCCACTCTACCAGACGAGGTGTTTCATCCAACCAGAAGTCCCTTGCATTCGAGAGTGATGTTCCATTGACAAAACCTCGTCTCGGTTGACGTGTATAGCAACAGTGGCAAAATATTTGTTTTTCTATTTTGCTCATTTGTATGTTTAAGGAGTCGTTTGACGCCATTAAGTCTGTTTCTCTTTTAAGATTTGGCGAAAGTTAAACAGTTCAAAATTAAGCAATTACAAGGTTCATTTAAAGAAAAAAGCAATAAAAAGCATCCCAGCTCAAAACGACTTATACAGTCGTTTGATAAGTAAGTCTGTGTTTCATGTTCTAAAGATTTGTCTCTGTTTATAATTTCAATAATTAAGGAAAACACACACACTCGCTTTAATAAGCTTAATGTAGAAGCTTCAAAATTAATAACAAATCATCAATCTTACAAATTTGAAGTTTATTTTTAATGTTCCAATACTTTGTTCATTTTTTCATCAAAAAGTATTAGCAAATTATCCGTTTCGAATTACACGAAAATCGAAACAAGCATTTCTGTTGGTTTAAGAAATCTTACAGTGAAAATGCTTAAAGGTGCCAGCATCTTTCCCAATATTTCTTTAACCGAACACGGGTAGCAGAAACACTTTAATTCGTTTTTGTGCATGTTTATATACATCGCGCTTCGTTTCTGTGGGATTATATTTTTTCCTGAAATAGGGTCAATTACACTTAACCGTAGTACGTGTTATCAAATACGAATTTAAAATCGTTAAAAAATGAAATAATTGTTAAAGGAACATATTTTAATTATGTTTCAATTTTTTCTTCTCTTCCCATGTTTATGTATGAGTTCAACAATTGTTTTACTTAGGTATAAGTTTTTTTTTAATAAATGATCGTAAATCAGTTCTAGGTTTCAGTATCCACTGTACTGAAAGTGTCCATCTCCGTAACTGGAAGTGATGCCCCTTTCAGCCGGAAGTAATGTTCCATCAACAAAACCTTCACTCGACCCATTGACGCACTCCTACACCACACTTTCCTTCAAGACAACTGACGTCGTAAATAATTTTCACTTTTTAAACCTGAACTCGTGTGGCAGAAACTGTTATTTTCATTTGTGTGTATATTAATAAAGAATATATTGGACATAACGGTATGAGGCATCGTTTGTATGAGATTAATGTTTTTTTCATCAAAAGCAGTGTTTATGAGATACTCCTAAGTAGGAAAAACCAGTGATAAGCCATATAAACAAGTATCTAAGGAATTCGAAAAATTAATTTTGTTTTATATATATTTGATAAATGAACATAGTTTGAATATTTTTTATTGGTATTCGTTTATTACCGTATTTATTAATGTCTTCAACCATTGTTTGTTTTCCTTTGATAATAACATCAAATATATTTTGAAATGAATGTACATAAAACGGTTCTATCATATACACATGTACAACTCCATATCTTGCGTATACATGAATCATATAAATTGAACTGTATTCTATACTTCGTTGTTAGGGAGCTTACGGGTGATGAGGCCCGACATCTAGTGGTACAAGACAAATCCTGTAATTCTGGATGACAAACGGGTGGAGGTTTCTGAGTTTTCCCAAAAAGAGGGTTTTATCTCAGTTTTTCCTCGGCCAGTCGACCACGTCTGTAAGCTCATGTTGCAAATTCATTCTGTTTATGCTTTTCGGTTTCTCCAAGCGCTAATCTATGAAATGTATCAGAATTGAAGAAATTATGTTTGTATTTTATATACATATCTTTAAACTATATGAATATGCATTTTTGTCAAAACTTGTAGACGATTTATTATATTAACTATATTATGTATTTTAACAATATAAAACTGCATTTGTGTCAAAATATCCTAAACAATGTATTAATATAACTGCATTATGTCTTATAACAATATAAATATGCATTTGTGTCAAATTGTTTTAGTAAAATTACTATTATAACTATATTTTGTCTTTTAACAATATGAATACAAACATGTGTCAAAATGTTATGGACGATTATTATAATAACTATATTAAGTCTTTTTACAGTATGCATATGCATTTCGCATTTGTGTCAAATTGTTCTAGACAACTTATTATTATTATAACTTTATTTTTGAAATGTTATTTGCATTGTACTTGTTTATAAAATGATCAATAATGGAGAATACAATTATAAAACAATAAGTGTCTCATTTCTTTAATAATAGTCATTATTGATGAGACGAGCACCTAAAGTGTACAATGCGTCAATATAGATGCATCCTCATGAAAACTATATTGACTACACAGCGATACGTCATTATCTTGTGTGCTACGCGGTATGCAATTTTGAGACGTAATGTAAAGTATAAGATTTGTGTACCATGTGATCTACAGTGATGGTGAATCTACCCATATCTATGGGCGTTTTTGTTGATACCAAACCAGTTTCAGTTTTGGTTTCAATGGTTTCAGCAGTTACGAAACCGGTTTTGATAGTTTTGCTTAAAGTAACAAGTGCATGGTTTTGTGTACATTATCAATAACATGGCGGAGCTGCTGAGCCAAACAATTACTAATATAATCCTTTGCATTCAGCTCATTTGCCCATTGTAAGGCATTGTTATCTAAAAGATTGAGTTTCAACAAATGTGGTTGATCACTTTCCGCCATGTTGTTTTCGAAGTAAACTAGGTTTCGGATGGAACGAACCGATGAAACCGCCTCCGGTAGGGGTTTCGATAGTTTCAAAAACCGGTTTCGGTTTTCGTTAAGAAACGATTAAAACTGGTTTTGGTTTTATTTGAAACTGTTACAACAAATACACAGTTCGTGAAACCGAAATAAAACCGAAACCAGTTTACTACCAACAAAAACGCCCTAGATCTATACAATACGTTATAAAATATGTTCTCCAGTAGACGCAATCTACAATTGAATCTCGTAATCACAAAGGCGTAGGCAATTGCATAAAATGCAAGAGATGAAAATAATGTGGGTATTTGGACATTATCACTTTACTTAGATATTTTTACATAGTCACCTTTTTTTAAATAGACGTTAATGGAACACTTAGTTGACTTTGGAAGTTTCATTCATCGTAACGGGTGGATAATCTGTGTTTATGACCAATTTAAATTAGATTTGTAAAACAATTCAAAAAGATATCGAATCAAACGAGCAAAACAACAAAACACTTCAACGAAAATGATTTAAACTTATTAATGAATTGCATTAATAAGTTTAAATCATTTCCGTTGTATGGTTTTGTTTGTCACTTTTGATTATGTCAATCAGTACCTGAATTTAACTTATAATTTATCAGTGTCGCTTAAGGCCACACCAAATTCATATTTTGCTCCTCGAATTTTTGCAAAAATTGGAGCGAGGGGGTGAAAAAACAATTTTGTCTGTTTTCATAAAACCCAAAGCCAGCGAAGAGCAAAAACTATTTTAAATTAAAAATAAATTATAATTTCATGATAATCTCGTTTTGAAAATCGCAATAAATTAAGTGACCTGTGCTAATCGAAACGAAGTGTAAGGATATGTTCATAATACTATAAACGTCAGGGGGTTGTTTTATCTATCTCACTTTCTGCTGTAAAAGAAAACATAAATTAAGGTAACTAACTAAGATTATGTCATATATACGTACTATATGAAGTTATACAAATGTATATTACATTGCTATGTTCTTTTGAGAAAAGTGAAAACTTTATTTAAAAAATATAGCTACAAGTATTCGGAACACAGATTAATCGCATAATTAATGTTGATGCTCTGTTCTTAACCAGAATAAGAAACATGTTTTGAATAGTTTAAAAAAAACAACAGATTTCGCAGTGGTTTGCGTTATGTCATACAAACGTAAACACTAGCTAATACTCGTCATTTGGTGGGGTTTGTACAGGTGTAATATAAAACCTGAATTAAAGTCTATTGAATGAAAAAAAGGAGAAAGATAAAATCGGCCGGTAACTTATAATGTGTTTGACCTATGACACGAACTTTGTTGTTGCGAGTGTTAAAGATGCACTCTTATTCCAACATAAGATTTACCACAATTAATACTATTGTTTTTATATTCCAAAAAGGATGAATAGATGTCGAAAACAATGGTTCTTATGAAGGATACCGAGTTTAATTTGAAAGAATGTGCATAACACACGGAATGTCTACGTTATGAGACTATAGTAGAATTCACAGTAAATCTGTTAGCATTCACCAATCATTAAAACTTTGTGCCTTTTCAGCTGTTAAATACACGGTTACAATCTTGTCATCATTAATTAATATTTTCAATATTTATGTTTGCTATACATGTGTTTGTATTGATTTGAATAAGAGTGCCTCTTAAAAGTTCTAAGTTGTGTTACAAATGATATCGACTGAATACGAACACAGTCTGGGGGTCCAAGGTGTTTTTTTCCCGAATTTTAAGTGAGGGAAATGTGTGATTCAGAATAAAATGGCGGTGTTCGAAGATATTTTGGTGTTTTGGGAGGATATTTTCACCTGGTAAGTAAGTTTTATCACTTTTCTCGCAATATAAATACGCCTACCCGGAGGCCACACTTGTAAGCTTCTTTCATTTTTTAACCTATTTTTCTAGAGGCAATACCAAAACAAATATTGAATGTATAAGCTGAACGATTGATTGTTTACAAAGTGAAAATAGAAAATTGTGTGAGTTGAAATGTGTTTTTAGTTAAAGTGCACCTTTCTTGTACGTATTCTAGCTATTTTTCATTTATTTTTTTTCATATTTTTTTTTCTTTTCGACGGATAGTGCACTTAAGTGGGAAAGAGAACGTGTCTAGATTTTAATAGAATGCCAATTTTAGCTTGAAATGTTTTGCCTAACATCAATATCCATGTCTTATATTCATTAATTATTAGCACTAACACCAACCAGTAATCAAAGTGCTCTATTCTGAGCAGTGATTCGGAAACCTTAACGGATCCAATTTTAAAATCAAAGCTTTGAATGAATTGCGTTATTTATGTTGATTGAGTCGCTATACTTGACATATAACATTTGAGAGTAACTCACCGCTTACCAGGTGCTATGTAGGCGTTGATAGGGTTGTGCCTATCATAACTCTCAATCAAACCGAGACTGTTAAGCACCAGTCAATTGTAACCACGCCCCTTAGGTCCGGGGATATACCGGGGATAGCCGGGAAAATGGGCCGTGTTTTGACCTTCCAGATGGCCCCGCAGTGCCGGGTGCATGCGGTGGTTTTGTTTTCGCGTCAAAAATAGGGGGGGGGGGGAATGGGTCTTACCTAGGGTCCATGGGGTGCGGGGGCATTTGGCGGGGATTTTACCAGCAGTATGTCACTGCAGGGCGGGGATTTTACTCGGGCTTGGCTGGATCGAAAGTCCCCGCTATTCCCCGGACCTGGGGGCGTGGTTACAATTAACTGTTGCATTATTGTTATATTAAAAAGATATTTAGATGTATATCTGTGCTTCTAAAGGACTTTCGTCCAGAATTATTTTCATTCTTTCCCAAATTTTGTTGATTACATTGAGTTGGCTTTTGTTTCCAAACTTTTTGTTATGTACATAGAGTTTATGGTGACCTTTCATGGGATTGCGTTTGAGGCGCCTAGCGTAGAGGTCATTGTTACTAAAAGAAAAACGGTTGATACTCGCCGGGTAATCATTGGAGCCATAACATTTTGTTATGTGTTGAAAATGCTCCAACGCGTCTTCTGTTATAGTGCCAATGAGTGGAATATGGATGTAAACAGTGAGTATGGTTTCTTATTTTTATTTTTAGAGGTTTATACGAGTAAATTTAAAAAATGGAGATTGTAGTTCCACATAGGAATGGCATGAGTTGTTCTAAAGGTAAAAGTTCTGAATAAAACTTAATATCTGATCGTCTAGAACTTGCATAACTTGCTAGACATTAGTGTTGACAACGTAAAAATCTGGATTTTCGTGAGAATTGTTCTCGTACCTTAGGTTCAAGCATTTTCTTTACATGTGTGTGGCTTTTTATTGACAAAAGGTTGCCGAGTTACAAATTTTAGAACTTTATTTGTTACTCTTGCTGCACTACGCTCGATTTTCTAAACGTTGTGGTGCCAATGAATAGGTTGTGGTGCTCATGAATAGTAATTTAGTAGGAAACGAATTGTGAAAAAACTGTTGCAATTTCATAACATGAAAATTAACAATTAACTGAATTAATATCATTTTCGATCTTTTTAAAGTATGACCTACTACCACACAGCTTCGCGGACTTTAAGGTTCATTTGGTGTCTAATAAATTAATACTTGATAGCAGATGGTCGTCGTAATTCTAATTCTGTATTTCCATGTAATATAAGGCAAAAATCTAACGTTTGTGTTTACATATTTTCAGATTGGTGTCTTTAAAGGGAAAAGGAGGCGGGGCTATTCAAGTCGAGAAAAAAATCACTCCGTAGCTCAAAATTTGCAACAAAAAGTATTTTACAGTCATTCGCCTAAATAAACAAGAACTCCCTTGCCATCTCAGAAAAAAAGATTCCTCCCTTGCAGCATTGGAAAAACGATAGTTACCAAACGAGCACGGTTTCTTTCGCCGATAATACATGCTGAATTATCTACCCACAAAAGTGAAATCATCTAATGCAAACGAAGGAATCTTTATTAAATCCTCTTTTTCAAATTAGCTTAATATTTGAATGTTGACTACTTTTGCTGCTTTGGCAATTCAGTATATACGTTTGTTTGGTTTATACTATTATTTGTTTTCGCTCGACAGTAAAGACAGCTGTAAGCTGATATAAATTACTCTTGAGTCCTCCGTTCCCTGGGCAGGAACCAGCACTATGGCCTTTTTGAGAGGCCATGAAAAAGTACCCCTGGACAACTAGACAACTAGACCACTCTCACCCCTACCTTTTGTCAATTACAATAAAATTCACCCTTCACAATCTCACGCCTCACTGGTCCCGCGGTTAAAGGTCAAAATGTCGAGAAAATATTTATTTTATTTTTATCTGTGTAAGTTACTTAAAAAACACACACAGAAATATTAGAAATATAATTAGTTTATTACGTATGCATATTCATCGTTCAGATTCTTTTCTGTTTCGTGTGCTTTTACTCCCCGAGCACCTATTGTGGAAAGTCCAACAAAAGTATCGTTTTGAATAATATCTACAACGAATGATCTGTCAAGTGCAATGACGAATATGGTCAATTGAAACCAATGTAATTCCCTTACAAACAATTTCTATCACGTGATCTCTAACTCGCTAGGGCTAGCGTTTTATTCTTATTCTGTTCAATATACGAAAGAGTCTTGCAAACGATTTTTTATAATCGAATTTTGCTATGGAAACATAACAACCAGGAAAGTTTGTTTGTGCATCTGGCTGTAAGAAAACTTTACACAGATACAAGCAGAAGATATAGAACAAACAGATCCTATTTGTGATGGAAGCAATTTTCATCAAAGAAAAACACTGGAGCAAAACAGCACGCCTGTCTGTCATCAGACTTGATATATTAGAATAATCAAAGCACTGAAAGTGCTGAGGGACGGTGCCTCTGGTGTATGTGCAGAAAAATATACAGCGAGAGCTGCCTGGTTTCAAAATCGTGTCGTTGTTATCATCTATTGACAGTTTGGTTATTTCAAGAGCCAACTTTCGTCATGCATGACTATTTTTTATGAATGCATGTTAATCAAGCGATCACTTCGTACGAAGTTGCATGCGAAGATTTCTGCGACCGTTTTATTAACGCTTTCGTACGTAATTACTCAAAATGGGGAAGGATCGGACGAAAATGTAAACAAACCGTAGATGTGAGTATACTAAAAAAAGTTCGCAAATAGTGATTTGATCTGCTTCGCTTTTCGAATAATCAAAATTGACATTTACTTTATTTATTTTGATAAATACAGTGGGTGGTAACGTATTGTCGACTACGGTTGCTACGGCATGGTTTGACCCGTTTAAACAGCTGTTTCCTGTGTCACATTGCAATGTTTTCAGGTTATGACACATTTCGATACCAACTGTATTCATTTCTTATCGCTTGTATTGTGTATAATAATTGTTATGGCGTTAACATGTTAAATAATCACATCCAAAAAGGTAAATGTACTATTACATTCGTTTATTCTTTGTTCTATTCGATTGAAAACCCCGGAAGTACAAATTTAAGAAAGAGTTTAGTTAGCGAATATTATTTGAATTGTTTCCTTAAGGTATGTAAGTTTACACACTCAAATAGGTTTTAATATGCAATTATATATACTAGCCAGTATACAAATGATATTTGTCATTACAAATAGGTAGACCCATTGTCAGTTACAGTATCCTCTTTGTTTGTAATTGATATGATTTATTAAGATTTTCATTGCAGGCAATCTTTTGAAAAAAAAGCTCAGTCATCTGAGATGCAGTGTTGCAGCACTGAAAAGCATTGGGTATGACTGTATATCTCAGCGTATGATTAAACCAACTATTGCAGAAACTATGCAGTAATCGGGGAGTAGGATTATTATTACATTTTTAGTGTTATTAGACCAAGTCTTTCAAAAACAGATGCAATTGCCATTATAACATAGTATGAAATAAGAAAATACTTGCTACTGCTTCTTGCAAACTACCGATTTTTTACCAATATATGTAATCTTAATACAAAATATCACTGTCAAGGCAGGCATTTCATTTGAATTTGAGAAATGGCTTTTACAAAACAAATTTGTACTGTAATGTTTTGTTTTTTTTTATCTCTTAAGATAAATGTGTACTTTTACAAGAAATATTATCAAGAATTGTATTTGAAAAAAATGTTAGACCATTTCTTTTTTTATTTTACTAACGTTCACGTTTTATGGATAATAGTATTATGTATCTTCTATTTTACAGGTGCCCATCATAGAGTGTTTCTCTTTGCCTGCAATCAGGATGCATCAACTGACCTTTGAACTGTGTTTTCCAACTTGGGATTCAAACACATGCCCTCTTGGGTAGGAGAAAGTCAGACAAACACCTGTGGCTATATCACTATACTTCTTCAAGTCTTGCTCTATGAGTGATCATGATGTGAAATAAAACAAAATGCAGTCATCTTTTTGTTATATTAAATAAGTGATGAACAAATAAAATATTTCAAACATTTTATCAATTCGTTATTTTGAAAAACAGTATGAATAAACATACATGTATACCAATAGACAAACAAATAATTGGCAAAGAATGGGCACAAAAATATAAGAATATTGAAGTTGGAGATTTCTTGTTAATATTGATTTTAATGTGACAGAAAATGCCCCAATTTGCCAAAATGAGCAATGGAAATATGAGCTTTAAGTATTACTTTATTCCAAAATGGTGACCTAGAAGGTTTAGTTCCTTGTATTGATCAATGTTATATTGTTCACTTAACAGCTTGAGGTAAATGCAAGATATAATACAGTCAAGTTCAGAAACTGCTCAACAGTTATAATAAAAAACCCTTCCTCTCAATATGATGTACATTTGTGGGAAGTTATATCAAATCCTTCAAAAGGTTAGAGACATGGAGCAGACACAATTTGTTACAGATGGACAGACAGACAACTGGAGCTAAAAGAATTAGGAGGAGACATACTTAGCCAAATGGTTCTTGAGAAAAAGTCATTAAAAATAATTTATAAAAAGTACAATAAACAGGCAGTGATAAAAGTTAACATGAACACTAACTTAGGCTTAGATGAGCTGGATGAAAAATGTCTTAAACAAAATAATTGAGAAGTTGCCCAAAATGTTACAGCTACATGTAAGAAATGAGCCAAGTATCAACAAGAGATGTTTGTCAAACATTATGCCCCCACCTGAGCGCCATGTTGTCAGGATTATATGAACAATTGAATTAAATAAGCATGGACCGAAATGACAGCTGATTAGTCACTGACATTGAATGCCGTTGAGGCAGTTTTAAGATTATGACCATTCAAAGTGTGAGGATAGAGTGTGTTATGACCATGACCTTTGACTCTATGACCTCAAAATCCATATGAGTCATCAGCTGGTCTACAAAAATCTAAATGTCAAGTTTGAGGGACATGGGTTCAGGCATGTTATCACACAGACAAGCTTGTTTCAATCAATGTCACTGTGACCTTGACGTTTGACCCGATGACCCCTAAAATGAAAGGGACTCATCTACAGGCCAGACACAACTCCAAGTCAGGTTTGAGGGCCATGGGTACAGGCATTGTCAAGTTATCACTCGAAACATTTTCGCATTCAAGGTCACTGTGAACTTGACCTTTGACCCAATGACTCCTAAAATCAATAAGCGTCATCTCCTTGTCAGGACCAACTTCCATGTCAAGTTTGATGATCATAGGTTCAGGCATTGTTGAGATATCCCTGAGAGAGGATTTGTTATCTTTTTTGCATTAAAGGTTATTGTGACCTTGACCTTGACTTGATGACCCTCAAGGTCAAGAGGGGTCATCTACTGGTCAGGCCCAACCTTTATGTCAAGTTTGATGACAATTCAGACTGAATGGCATGATTGGTCCAGGAATTGTCGAGTTTGCTTTTAAGACCACTTTGACCTTGACCTTTGACCCCTAAAATCAATAGGGGTCATCTTATGGTAAGGCCCAACCTCCGAGTCAAGTTTGAGGGCCATGGGGGCAGGCATTGTTGATTTATCACTTGGACAACCTTTTACCATTCAAGGTCACTGTGACCTTGATCTTTGGCTCGATGATCCCCAAAACCAATAGGGGTCATCCACTGGTGAGGCCCAACTTTCATATCAAGTTTGATGACAAAAGGTCTAGGCATTGTTGAGTTATCACTCGGACAAGCTTTAAAATTAATATACTATTCAAGGTCACTGTGACCTTGACCTTTGATCCGATGAGCCCTAAAATCATCTACTGGTCAGGCCCAACCTTCATGTCAAGTTTGATGACCATACGTCCAGGAATCGTTGAGTTATCACTCGGACAAGCTTTGGTTCACAGACGGTAGACGGTACCGACTGACCGACCGACATGTGCAAGTTAATATACCCCTTTTCTTCGAAGGGGCGCATAATAAAAAATGTCTTATTATGCACAACAGTAATTACATTGACAGAGACATTTTTCCTTTGAAGTATTTATAAATTGAGTCAGTAGCTGAGTCCTTGGATGACATAACAGTGTAGTATGTTGGTTATAATATTTGTTTCCTTTTTAAAAGATATGCCAGCATGTATAAAGATGGTCTCTTCTTCCTGTATAGAGTCAACATCAAAGCCCACAGTAAATAGATTCATGTGAGTTGCACGAAGACAGAATTTTCAAGTTTAAACAATTTACAATGTTGAATTGATGTAAATAGTTGCTCAGATCACAGCGAGGGTAAACTGAATCAGAATGAATCCATTGAAGGTGTTGAAGCAGTTTCTGTTTGAAGGCTGTTCAACTCAAGCACAATCCTTTGATATGAGATGGTGGCATAAACTGTTTTGTGAATTCTGTCCTTGAAAAGTCTTTGGTAGTCTCAAGTATCATCTTGAAAAACAGTTAAGATGAATTTTGTAGAGATTGGAAAGTCTATTGCTCTTTCGGTAACTTTCATTATAGGTTCCGAAGTATTTGTAACATGGTGCTGAGTCTCTGAAACGAAAAACAAAAATTATTTAAGACCAAAAAACAATGATAAAAAAAATTGAGTACATACAAAATATTTTAAATTTACACCTCTTAACAGTCACAGAATATTTCACAGAGCCACTTGTAAAATATGTATAATAAAACATCTGTTGTTTTCTCAGTTAAATAAAGGGCATAACTCAAAATCACTTAAAGCCGGATTTATAGACCTAATAATTAGGACCTATACATCATATACAAATATAATACAATAACATTAGTGTATTGTCTCTGACATGACAGACGGCTATAATGATACCTTAAATTTGGTTCTTTGACAACAGACTTATCTGCTAGAAATCATTAAAAACCCTTTTTATTTCATTTGTTTTCTTCAAGGCTGCATTCTTACAGATTAACAGTTTTAATAATATTTTATCTTTTGTCCAGGAATGAGCAAATTTTGTGTAAACATCTGAAAACCAGCGATACAAGAATGCTGACAAAAGACTTTATCACAGTTTTTCATATTTCTGTCGCAAATTAATGTTTTTGAAAAATGCATAAAACATCAATTTTTGAAAATAAATATGAAAAGTTGCAATGTTTCAGCAGTCTTATATCACTTGTTGCTATGCATTTTCACATGCAATGTTACATATATACAGTATCCAGTGATGTGGATCATTCCATATATATGCTGCACATCTTTAATATTATAATTATAGAATGTGCATCAAACTATATGCATGATAAGCTCAAAAGTTTGTATTAAATTGAGATTTGGTAAAAACAAATGCTACAAACTGACTGTAAATACATACATAATGCACGATTTCCACTTGATTCGCTCTTGTGGTGTATTTACTTTTATCTTGCTTATAAATAACACAAGTAAACCGGAAATATGGAAATTTAGTTACCCATCCAGAAACCTGCAGTTCTGTGTAAAAATCCGTCCTGCCTAGTTACCAGCATCTTGGATCCATGTCAGGATCTGAAATAAAAAATGAATAATCTATTTATTTATAAACAGGCTGTTTTCTTTGTGAAGCTTAAAATATGGTTGACATTTTTCTTTAAATGCAAGGTGGTTTCTGTTTTAATAAAGCTTTTGCTTGAGCTCAAGTATTCATCAGTCGTGGGGTTCAAGATCTGAACCTTTCCCACTTTTGCACCCAGGTTTACCGTACTAATATTATACCGTTCATGAGTGTGTCCCAGTACTACCCCACAAAGGTCAGATTGTTTGCAAATTAAGTTATCAGGAACAGTTTGTCGAGCTGGTTGAACAATTCAACTGCAAGCTTTAAGTTATTTTAAGTTCTAAGGGCCTGTGAGCCAAGTTGATAGAGCACAAACTTGCAAACAGGGAGTCCCCAGTCCAAGTCCCATTACTAGCTGCAATGTTTTCAGAACCGCAAGAAAATTGAAAAATAAAAGTAGTTTGGGACAAACAACCCAACTGTGACCAATATAGCTTATGCTTACCTTCTGGCTGCTCTGGATATTTTAAAAAAAATACTTTTTGACCCATCCCCCCCCACCCCCCCCCCCCATCCCTAGTCATTCTAAAATGCCGTCAAGGCTTTTTTTAATGATGGTTAGCCTGGCTAACCATCATTAAAAAAAAGCCTGGACGGCATTTAAGAATGACTACCCGCATCCCCACCCCCAGGCAACTTTTAAATATATAAGCTTCAATGTTGGTTTAGAATTTCTGAACACTATTAGAGACATGATAATCTTGTAAATATAAGTCAAAGCAAGTTATTTAAAACTTATAAAAACTTTGACAGATGAAATGACAGATCAGTGTAAACACTGTCATAAAATCAGTCTGTTTTTAGCTTGTTTGATTTATTTAAAACACCGTAAAATTCAAATACCATGAGGCTAATGGTTGGATAGTATTTCAGTCTATATTCCAGTGTTCTTATCACAACAAAACTCTTGAAATGCATCGAAATAAGAGCATTTTGTTTTTCAAAACATTTTGACAGTTGGCGCGAGGTTGCGTACCCTAAAATTTAGTCAAAACGGCGTCTTAACGATTTGTTAATTTACTCACCGGGTTTCAGATTCCACGGAGTCGTCTTCTGTCTTGAAATTGGTAGTTGGTTTTGTTAAAATACGCCATAATAAATGAAAGATCGCCAATATAGAATATTTCTGTTGTTGTGGCGGCCATTTTTTAGTCTACGAAGTTCGTACGCCACCCTAAGAACTTTCGTAGAAATTTTCGTAGATCTACGAAGAAACAGGTGCTTGTTCGTACGAAATTCTTAATAAAACGGCTAAACAGCCTGAGATACATCGTACAAAGTTCGTGAGCAAAACAGACTTCGTACGAAGTTTAATAAAACTGGCCCTTATTCTAGTAAAGCTTGGAGTCCGGATTTATTCTAGCAAGTAATTTGGTTGGTGCCAAAAAAAGGAAAAAGTCCAATGTCATTAAATGTAACGATCAGCTAACGCAGGAAAAAATCAAGATAAAATAAATCATGCATTCTTAAGTAATGTATTTTAAACATATCCTTTGTGCTTTAGAATTATAGGTTTATTGCATAATTATTAATGTTCTTGTAAGCTATTGAATATTACTGGTGTTTTAAGCATTGAAAAACCGCACTCTTTCTTCGACCGAGACAGGCGGTAAATCGGTTTGTAACTTTTCAGCCGATTGCCCCTACTATGAACGCTGCCCTGAGCGGGGACCGTCCAAAAATCAGATAAGCGTAGTCAATACTCGAGTAAGCTGATATTAAAAGAAACAGAACATAGTAGCAGCTATTGTGTAACAAGTAGAATTCAGATGTATAGTGTGCTTCTAAAAGATTGTCGGTTAGAATATAATTTCTTTTCTTTGCCAAATCATGCCGTATATCTAAAAGATGCACTTTCATTTGGCAATTTTAAGCTGCTATAAAGCTTTTAATGAACTAGGCTTCCATGCAAGAGCTGATGATCAGATCAGGATACACCGTTAGCAAGGAAGCTCAAAAGCCTGCAATTTACGGAAGTTAATACCTTCCAATACTCAACGGAAAAAAACCTTTTTTAAGATATTTATTTCTGCTATAAAATCGTAATAAAAGGAGTAAACATATGTATGTGTTTCAATCACGTATTCTTCTTAAATATGTCTAGTAGATGCAATAAGATTTTTGCCACACTACAAAACTGACAATGTGGAATTATTTTTGCTTAATTATATATCCATTGGCGATTACTTCATGTTCTTGAAAGACTTCCAAGTACCACATTTTTGAAAACCTCATTTATAGTCCGCCAATATGTTTATATACAAATGTAGTCGAATATTGTATAAAAACGTGCTCATAATCTTAAACATCTTAACGGTCTTAACATAAATGGCAGACTCTTAATTTCCAATTAAAAGTATTTAAATTCGTACCACTAGATTATGTAGCAGTTTTATCTTAAACTGTTGAACTAGATCAATGTACAATACGATTACAACAATGCCATTTATGTTTTCGTTGAAACGTTAATTCAAGAAATTATTAATGTATGTTGTTTTTTTAGAATTATTGTTTTATGTTAATTCAGTAGTTTTCTTTGTCACATCTTTAGCATCTTTAGTTTCGAGTTTGCATAATAAAACTAATTTTTATTGTACTTAAATGAATGAGTGGACTTTCCTTTTTTTCCAGCTTTATAGGATGACATTTTTAGATATTTATTTATTTTATCTAGCAACGTTTGTGATTCAATCTGAAAACTCGAACCGTCTTACTGTAGCCACAATGCGATAGCGTTGACACTGACATTGCGCCGATATATTCGCATGCGCAGTTTTAGCAATTTACTTCACCATAAAGAGTCGTCATCAGCAGTATGTTATTACTTTTTACAAATAAGAAACTAGACATTTTTTTTTTATATCTAGCGCCCCTGATTGTATGAAAAGTTATGGTAAACACTAACTTTATTTTTATGATTTCTGTTATCATTAACAGCCAATAGGGATTACTTTAAACTCACTAGAACAGAAAACACATGAAATTGAAGCATACTAATCTGGATATATTAAGTACTTGCCGGTAACCAGCCAACAATTCAAATTTCTTCGCACTTATTCATATTTTCGTAGCAGCATTAAATTCAGTACCATCTTTTAATGACCTGATAACCGTTCGTAGAGCGATGATGCATTAATATACAGTGATGTGATACTATGATAAGATATCACCTTAAGGACACCCTAAATTTAGGTTTTGTTCTACGGATTAACCGCACCATTTTTTTTAAAAATAATCAAAAAAGTATGTGGGACCTCATCTTCATTATAACCAGATTTGTTGTAGCAGGAAACTGCAAGTTAATCAATGAGGACTTTCCTAAGCACTGATTTGCCTTTTTTATTGTTTATATTATTTGGTACACATACGTGGTAAATTTGATTTTACTCCATTGTTTAGATCTGTTCACCTATCTTTGTATTCATATGAACTACTTTGAGGAAATTTTGTGCAATCGGCCAAGGATAGTTCAATTTGCTGCTTCAGATAATTGATGTCTTTATACACATGAAAAAAATGCACAGTGCGTCATCGAAGCCGTTTGAGTCGACGAAACAAACAAAACGAAAATTGTCATTCGTGTAATGATGATTTAAACATCATTTACTGAGGTAAATGGGTGTACCATTACTGTCCGTGATTAAATGGGTGCTTAAACATTTTGTTTTTGTCTTATTTTTTGATATTAAAAGAAAAAGAAAGCAGGCCGTCATATATGTTATCAGGTTCTTAAACAGACTACGGTTGTAAGGATAAGTTTCATTAATGTCAGATCTTCACGAAGGAAATTGGAAACTGGTCTGTATGAATATTATGAGACGAATGCCTCTCTATAACAAATCACTTTTAAATTTAAGCTTACATCGAATACTTTCGTTTTACTTTTTCTTTACAGTATGGTGTCTTTCAGATCATTGCAATGGTGTCTCTTTTCAATCATTGTATACAAAGCAATATCAAAATGGAGGATAGTGGGACGAAAAACAATAGCTAGATGTGTTCTCGTATTAATCCTAAGTAATAAGTTAGAGCCAATCGTTTTCAAAACCTGTCGTTAGGACAACGTGTGTAAATGGATGCATGCACTGATGAATTCGTCACCTCTCGTTATTGAAAGTATTGATATAAAGTCATAAAACTTATAGATGACGAAAGGACATTTTAAAGCAGCATATACTTTAAAGTTTTGGTAGATGGCGTCTAACATATCATTCTGGCCCCAATATCACGAAAATACTTCAGTCAAATCTCAAGCTCAGTCTAATACATTCATTTAACCACATGGCAT
This sequence comes from Mya arenaria, assembly GCF_026914265.1. Classification (NCBI taxonomy): domain Eukaryota; kingdom Metazoa; phylum Mollusca; class Bivalvia; order Myida; family Myidae; genus Mya; species Mya arenaria. The sequence continues at coordinate 32,530,737 of NC_069133.1, read as the reverse complement.
TAAAATTTATTCAAAATCATATATATTTTTACATCCTTTGAACGTGCATTCTATCAAAGCATATTTTGATTAACTACGGAATGCTGTTAGGGCGATCGCCTGTGAATGTGTTGATCTGAAACGCGATACTCGAACGTACAATGATGAAAACGCAAAATTGCGACAGTACGATGGTGAAAACGCGACAGTGCGATGATGAAAACGCGACAGTACGATAACGAAAACGCGATAATACGACAGTACGATGATGATAATGCGACAATAGTCCAGCAGCGGAAGTCGAGAACCTTGCATCGGATTATATAGAAAACGTTTTTTTTTTTTTTTTTAGTAGCTTAGACCCCCTTGTTAAGGAATCCGTTTGATGGCCTCTCGCCACCCTTGGGGAAATCGAGATATTCAAGATGGCGGCTAAGATGACCGCCAATTTTTACCAAAATCAATAATTGACTTTGACTTTTGTGTCAATGCATTGATAGTAGTGCAAATCTATATTATTATGGGTTCTGAATATAAAACAATGAATTCTTTTAAATTTCACACCATATTAAGGCCATCATGGCGTCCAATATGTCCGCCAAAACGAAACAAAACGGTCTTATTCGTTATATTTTGTTGCAAATTCCACCATTTTGGATTGTTTTAAGATTTATGATACGTGTGTGCAATATATATTGCAAATCATAACATATAGTCACATATATACCAAGATGGCGTATAAAATGGCCGCCATAGCAATTTTAAATGAACACAGAGTATAGAAAACGTGCACAACATTTTACGTATGTATAACAAACTATGGTATTTTTTCTTCATTCAAATCAACAGTATTTTATATGGTATGGTTATATGGTATAGCTTTTTGTTTTTGAATTTGCTTATTCAAAGCCTTATGATTTGTTTGTTTGCTCATTGCAGCAAACTTCTGACCCTTGACAGTTGCAAAACATTGTTCATGACATCCGCGCATGGTTGCAAAGACATCGAAGAGTAGGACTCTGTGACTCACTGGAACACTTTATCATTTTAAGAACATTATCAGGCGCTACTGGAATTTCTTTTGGTAGCATTATTGTAACCAAAGAACAGGTCTCCTCCTTCTTTTCCCAACCATTCTCCAACGGGTCCAGGTCTGATGGTTCTGGATCGACCGCATGTTTCCATATAAATGTTTGAAGATGAGCTCTTTTGACATTTTCCTTAAAAATGTCTCGTTTGTTGTGGGTAGAGAAGCAAGCTTTGGAGCACACGATGTCGATTTCCCAACCTTGGAACTCCATAGTACCTTCTGTCGAACTTTTGCATCAGACATTTCTTCATCATCAACTGTCACGCTGTAACATTGAGAAATAAAACGAGTTGACGCTCGTTTTACTAAGGAGAAGTCAGATGTTTCTTCAACACATGTGGGTGATACTTGTTGAGATTTCTGCAGTTTCAACACTGTACCTTTACCTATGCCATAACAACAAGCAGTCGTATCTGACCCCGATAATGCGTGTGCTGCAAATAAATCTGAAATTATAGGTTTGTATTTATTGACTTTTTCAGTTATATCTATCATCTTTCTTTCACAGGTGACTCCATAATCACATTGTTTGTGATGTTTTGTTCCAGGTTATGGTGAAACAAAAGTACAAAAACATCTGTATCGTCTAAAATGACTTAAATGCCTTCATGGTTTTCATTAGCTACACAAATCACTTGTTGAGCAATGATGATGTCGGCTTCTACATGTGTGTTGCGCATATCATGACGCACAATTTTTACCGTTGGTGTAAATTTAAATGGTGAAGCATCGCCTCCAGTAACAATAAGCTTCCGTGAAGCACTCGCATTCTTACGGGAAAAAAATGTTGCTACACAAGTCCGACATAATCAATGCAATCAGTTGACTTTTGTTTTCCAGTACAAACAGGATTGCTTACTGTGGAGCAATTTGTATTGTAGTTGACAACTGGTGTAATCGCTGATTGTACACCTTTCAACAATACCGGGGCGCTTGCTTTAAATATGACTATGCTTGCAACACCAGGTGCTGTGAAAAGTAGCAGATCGTCACCAAATCGTTCAGTCAATGAGCCAATGGGTCAGTATTACACCTCCTTCAGCCTTATACTTTCCAAAGAGTTATATTGTATTCCACACAGTCGAAGGATTCGCTAACATAAATCCACAAATATATTCAAATGCTAAATCAACATCTCTTTTTTCAATGTTAGACCCTGTAGACAAACTGGATGCAGTGCAGTGAATATTTTTGGGTGACATGAATTTAGCCTTTCTGTCTACATGATATCAGGCAACAGAAGCATGTACATTACTTACTGCTCCGTGTAGTCTTAACTTAACATCACTTATCCATTTATTCCCACGCATTTTACACGTTTGAATGATATCATTTTTGTAATCACCAATATCACTTAGGGTTTTAAACAAATATTAAGCTTCATTCACCGCTCAGTGTGCCTATAGTCTCGTTTTATGTCACACTTTTTCCACAAAATAAAGAGTGTTGTTGGAAATCAAAACGTTTAGTGTCAGAACGGCTTCTTCGTTTAGGAGGAGTCTTTGCATTGTCTCCGTATTTAAGGAACCGGTCGATAGTCTTTGAGAATGTATATGTTGAAACACATGATCGGTGGGTGTCAATGGTAAAATCACTGTCACACTCTCTATCTGCCTCGAGTTGTTCATGAAGATTGTCATTATAGATCTTATTATAATTGATAATGGTCTGTATTCGTGCTTGTCCGTTAGATGTTATATGTTAAGAGTCTGGACATCTGCAATTTTCAATCCTGGAAAATAACATTGCTCCATGACTTGCTGCTAGCTTGCATATCTGTGTTTATTATTTTAGAAATAATAAGTAAATAAAAGTTTTCTTACGCCACTTCGGTTACATTAAAACGATATTTGTGGGTTTAAAGGGTTACTGACCTCTATCTTCATTCTATGTGTACATAATCACAACATGGTTGTGTATAGGCCTGCAAAACACAATCATAACATCTGAGTGAAGTAACTATGTTACAACATGGTTACGCTATACTTATAACTGATTAACTGATCAAATAAACAAGACGCATACATCACCAGAGGTTTTTTCTATAGTAACATGAAACCAAGCATTTATTCTTAAATCAGTGTATGCTTACTACCCATTTACGGCATATATCGCGCAATAGTTTGATAATCCGGTAAGTTTTGCTACATCTAAAAGAAAGCGATTTAAATCAGAAAATTATATATAATAAATATTGGTATATATAATAGATATTGGTAAAGCATAGAACTATGTTATATGTATACGTCAAGTAATTATGATCTAATTTGTCGTAAAAATGTCTTTCCATACAGGGTTGTGCATACTTTTATTAAATTGATGTATTCGGGCGGCCATTCAGATTGAACGGCGGCCATTTTGGACGCCATCCTGGTAAATTTGTGACTATATATTATGTTTTGAAATAGATACTGCACAAATGTATCATAAATATTAAAACAATCCAAAATGATGTTATTTGCAACAAAATAAAACGATTTAGACAGTTTTGTTTCGTTTTGGCGGTCATATTGGACTTCATCGTTTTAAATTCATAACCATAATAATATAGATTTGCACTACAATCAAAGCAATGACACAAAAGTAAAAGTCAATTATTGATTTTGGTAAAAATTGGCAGCCATCTTGGCCGCCATCTTGAATATCTCGATTTCCCCAAGGGTGGCGCGAGGCCATCAAATGGATTCCTTAACTAGAGGGTCTAAGCAACTAAAAAACCCAACATTTTCTATATACTCCGATGCAAGGTTTAGCCAAAAAGTCCCATTTGGCTGCTGGACTAAACTATCGTGTTTTCACCATCGTACTGTCGCGTTTTCACCTTCGTAGTTTCGTGATTACGCGTTTTCAACATCGTAGTATCGTACTGTCGTGTTTTCATCATTGTACTGTCGCGTTTTTATCATCGTACTGTCTTGTTTTCATCATCGTACTATCGCGTTTTCATCATCCTACTATCGCGTTTTCATCATCGTTCTGTTGCGTTTTCATCATCGTACTGTCGTGTTTTCATTATCATACTATCGTCTTCCGGCGCGCATGCCCAGAGAAGAATTTGCCCTCCATGTGACAAAATGTCGAATGCAAGGGTGCGTTTCATAGCATTTTTACGATCTGCCATTATCGTAAATGTACGATCATAATAACGTCCAACTTTATGATAATTACAAAGGCGTTAAATAAACGTCTCGTTAACTCTGCAGTCGTTTACCAAAAAACTAACAATAGCGCAGCGTTCAAGCGAATGGCACATCCTGAAGTAAAATGACGCCAAGTGATATAAACCTGATTAGAACACCTGTCTTTTTTATGAATGATACTTCTATTACGACCACTACTGCTTCTGCTACTGCCACTGCCATTGCCACTATCACAACTACAACAACTACTACTACTACAACTACTACTACTACTACTACTACTACTACTACTACTACTACTACTACTACTACTACTACTACTACTACTACTACTACTACTACTACTACTACTACTACTACTACTACTACTACTACTACTACTACTACTACAACTACTACTTCTACTACTACTACTACTACTACTACTACTACTACTACTACTACTACTACTACTACTACTACTACTACTACTACTACTACTACTACTACTACTACTACTACTACTACTATTACTACTACCACTACCACTACCACTACCACACTACCACTACCACTACCACTACCACTTCCACTACTACACTACCACTACCACTACCACTACTACACTACCACTACCACTACCACACTACCATTACCACACTACCACTACCACTACCACACTACCACTACCACACTACCACACTACCACACTACCACACTACCACTACACTACCACTACCACTACCACACTACCACACTACCACTACCATTACCACTACCACACTACCACTACCACTACCACTACCACACTACCACTACCACACTACCACTACCACTACCACACCACCATTACCACTACCACACTACCACTACCACTACCACTACCACACTACCACTACCACTACCACACTACCACTACCACTACCACTACCACACTACCATTACCACTACCACTACCACTACCACACTACAACTACCACTACCACTTCCACTACTACACTACCACTACCACTACCACACTACCATTACCACTACCACACTACCACTACCACTACCACACTACCACACTACCACACCACCATTACCACTACCACACTTCCACACTACCACACTACCACACTACCACTACCACTACCACACTACCACTACCACTACCACACTACCACTACCACTACCACACTACCACACTACCACACTACCATTACCACTACCACTACCACACTACCACTACCACTACTACCACTACCACTACTACTACTACGCGGGGTCTCTTTTCTGATTGCCTATATGTTGCTTATGCTACTATTGTATCAGTAATATATCAGTCTTATACGTTTTATTCTTAAAAAACGTCTAAAATAATCCACAAGCACTTGTGGATTATTGTAGACGTTTTTGTTCAAAGATCACGGCATAATAATGAGTGCTTGCTAGCGACTAATTTAACATAAATTGAATGATGAATTAGAGTGTTCTGTTGTTGTTGTTGTTGTTGTTGTTGTTGTGGTGGTGGTGGTGGTGGTGGTGGTGGTGGTGGTGCTGCTGCTGACCTCAGAGGTATTGCATTTGGAAAACTGTTCGAAGATACTGTTTGACTGGTTGGCCTTATTGTATAAAGACAATTAATAATTTAATCTTTATTGCGTCAATCGTTGTTTAAAATTGTAATGAACAGTATTTCAGTTAAATTCAAAATGCGTGATAAAAACTTCAGCTGAAGACATGATTTAATGACTTAATACAAGCACCCCTGAAACCGACATTTTGTCACATGGAGGGTCAATTATTCTATGCGCATGCGCACCGGAAGGCGATAGTACGATGATGAAAACACGACAGTACCATGATGAAAACACGACAGTGCGATGATGACAAGGCGATAGTACGATGATGACAACACGACCGTACAATGATGAAAACAGGACAGTACGATGATGAATACTCGACAGTACGATGATGAAAACGCGAAATCACGATATTACGATGGCGCAAACGCGAAAGTACGATGGTGAAAACACGGTAGTGTATCGCATTATCCTCATCGTACTGTCGTATTATCGCGTTTTCGTTATGGTACTGTCGCGTTTTCATCATCGCACTGTCGCGTTTTCACCATCGTAGTTTTGTGACTTCGCGTTTTCATCATCGTACTATCGAGTATCGCGTTTCAGATCAACACATTCACAGGCGATGGCCCTAACTGCATTCCGTAATTTAAAACGCATTTGGTCAAGGTTCCAAGTTAAAGTTGTTCTACAGCCAAAAATGTAATTGAGTACATTTCATTGCTTTTTATCAATAACTCAAGTATATTTCGTGCTCTGGGAGTAGTTTTCTATGAAGTATAAAGAAATATTTTTATCAACACATTCTATGAGAACACAAGTTTTCAAAAAGTATAAAAAATATGTAAGATTTTGAATCAAACTATGCATTCATGTGATAAATTGAGTTGAGATTGAGATTTGACTCGAGTATTTTTGTGATATTGAGGCCCGGATTATGTACAAACGTGCGACTCAAGAAGACATACATAATCATTTATATAGTAGAAGATTTATTGCGAAAGTCGAATTTCAAACAAGTTCAATTACATTTGTTAGAACTATGCATCTTCCATTTTTATTCAGGATTAAACGTTTTATAAAAGGGACACAGTTTTGAAGGCAAACACCTACGTTGTAGTTAGGGTTGCCGTAACAACAGGAATAAGAGGTTTTATTTTTTAATAATTTGTTTTTGCAGTAGAACATGAAATAGTACGTGTTATGTGTTATTTTATTACACTTAACTCCACGATAATAGCATCCACATTTCCACATTGTCGCGCATTATAGTTAAACTATGGCATAACAACTTTTCAGAGACAAGTTTATTTCTAATACGGAATAGGGAACCAAAAAAAATAATATTATACGGAATAAAGTACAACCAGTGAAGACCTTGAACCCATAAGTGTTCTTTTTAGAATTCAGCCGGTCGACGGTTATTGTTTAATTTGATACAAGCAATTAAGCTGTCCACCGAGCTGTTGAACTCGAGCCTTTTATACATACAATAGGTAATAAACACTCAAGACAAACATACATTTTCACATAAGAATACATGATTATTTCAAACATAACGAATTTCTCACATAATGTGCCTATGAAGTCAGAAAATAAGATCATTAGAAGTTAAGACTTTGTTTAGAGCTAACTAACCTTATGTAAACAGCAAATTGAAACATGACCGGTTGCTCAACTTATTTAACTAGTTTTATACAAATAAACATATCTCAAATAATGGAGTGCAAACATCTATTTTACAACATATAAATATATAGCTACAGTATGGTTTCCTGTGAAGGTTATGATGTTCCCATGATCGACACTACTCTAATATCGACTGGTAAGGTCAAAATCTGCGACTATCGTTACTTGAATGATATTATGATGAGCTGTTGTTCCTTGATTTATTAAACCATTTCAGTCCAAAAACAAAAACTTTTCCCAAAACTAATCAACGATATTAAAACTAAATTTTAGATAATTCCCAACACTGGTGACAGTTGTTCATGCACAAGACGTTTTAAGGTCACATGAAAATGCCACACAACCTACGTGAGCCCTCATGACCCCCGAAAGTTCTTTCAAACAAGACAATAGTTTCAAGGAAACGTGCACGAGTGGCATAACATGTGTAATATCACAACAAACTGAACACTTAAATAAAAACTGTTTACCATTTACGTTTTTCCAAACACTGATATGTATGATCCATATCTAGTTTTTATCTAAACTGAGCACAAAGTGCTCACCGTGATCTATTGTGATAGGTTCATTGTCCTTCGTCTACCGTTGTGCGTCCTGATCATTTTCCTTCAAACAACTTCTCCTAAACCTCTGGGACGATTTAAACCTAACTTAACAACAGGAATGTTCTTTGGTTGGTCCAGAGTGCTTCAGTAAAAGTAGTTCCATGCAGAATTCTGGATGTCATGGCAACCGAAAGGAAACTTCTCAGAAATCGCTGGCCCGAAAATAATTCCACAGAAATGTTCATTAGATCGCCCTGTATCAATTCGTTAACCCCATGTTGATCCATGAAAAAACATGGCTGCTCAAATCTTAGTCATATTTCACCAAAATGTTCCAAATGTTACTCTCTATCAAATTTCTTCAACCCTTGTTCATTCGTAAAATACATGGCCGTAAGGGGACGGGACCACTTTTCACTATATATTTACATGGATATCTTTGAATATATTCCCTTCAAAAACCATTCACCCGATTTCAAAATATTTTCACAGAAAGAAGTGATCCTGAGGTTATCCTTTTATACAAATTATTACTTTTTTTATTTTATTACTGTATATTTATTTTTTTATAATTGTTTTACTGTTTTACAATCATTGAAAATATCAACTTCAAACTTCGTGAACTTATACACAGTAACAAAGAGCCTTTTTGTGACAAGTATTATAACTCCAATTTAAAAATGTAAGAGTTATGGTCCTTTGTAATTTTTTAAACAAATATATAGTTCTCATTTTTGTATACGCCCGTTCAAAAACGGCACGTATTACAGTTCCACATGCGGCCTACGGGCGGGCGGGCGTTTCTTGCGGATGGCGTTCTTGATGGTGTCCGATTTATAACTTTTGAACATTTCGTCCAATCATGACCAAATTTAGTCAGAATGTGTATGGGTATAGTATCATAGACAATGGCGATAACCTTCCACATCGCTCGAGCTACTTGAGAGTTATCGCCCTTATTATAGAAATTACCTAAAATACCAAAATCCTTTGTCCAATCACCACCAATGTGGTTAGAGTCTATTAAGACGAATTAACTTATAAATCAAGTTATTATCATGGACCAATCATTATCTTTTACCGTTTGATGGACAATTTCTATATGGGTTACATATTTATCGACTTACAACAATTGTAATATGACAATTATTAATCAATAACAGAGTACCTACATGAATATAATTATGAATCTCAGTTCTAAAGGTTTTTACATATCATTTTAAGAACAATGAATGTTCTTCAACTCAAGTTCGTGAACTATACACGTTTATGAACAGCATTTCGAGAACTGCTCCTGTTCTTGAACCCAGGCACAAAAAATATTCTAGTGCTTCATTCTTGGCTCAGGAATTATTTAATGATTGTCTTTTCTAGAAAAGTTCTTCAAGTTCTACAGGAGTTTCTATGACTTATTGTTAAGTCTTGAGCTTTTCTAGCAGCAGTTCGCGCTTTACCTTTTAATATCAAACAATAGAACTTGGATTGCATAAGGTTGGATATCAATAACCATGTTTTGCCTTTAAGTTTATAATTCCACTGGAGAAATGTCATTGAACTTAAGTACAGGGATCACATTAATATTTATTGAATCGGAACATCTGTAGGCTTCAGCGCATACAAATAAACATGGCAATGCAGTCCACGTGGGTTGAATGCCTTCAGTGCATACATATAAACGTGGCAATGCAGTCCACGTGGGTTGAATGCCTTCAGTACATACATATAAACATGGCAATGCAGTCCACGTGGGTTGAATGCCTCCAGTGCATACATATAAACATGGCAATGCAGTCCACGTGGGTTGAATGTACATATAAACATGGCAATGCAGTCCACGTGGGTTGAATGCCTTCAGTGCATACATATAAACATGGCAATGCAGTCCACGTGGGTTGAATGTACATATAAACATGGCAATGCAGTCCACGTGGGTTGAATGCCTTCAGTGCATACATATAAACATGGCAATGCAGTCCACGTGGGTTGAATGCCTTCAGTGCATACATATAAACATGGCAATGCAGTCCACGTGGGTTGAATGTACATATAAACATGGCAATGCAGTCCACGTGGGTTGAATGTACATATAAACATGGCAATGCAGTCCACGTGGGTTGAATGCTTTCAGTGCATACATATAAACATGGCAATGCAGTCCACGTGGGTTGAATGCCTTCAGTGCATACATATAAACATGGCAATGCAGTCCACGTGGGTTGAATGTACATATAAACATGGCAATGCAGTCCACGTGGGTTGAATGCCTTCAGTGCATACATATAAACATGGCAATGCAGTCCACGTGGGTAGAATGTACATATAAACATGGCAATGCAGTCCACGTGGGTTGAATGCTTTCAGTGCATACATATAAACGTGGCAATGCAGTCCACGTGGGTTGAATGTACATATAAACATGGCAATGCAGTCCACGTGGGTAGAATGTACATATAAACATGGCAATGCAGTCCACGTGGGCTGAATGCCTTCAGTGCATACATATAAACATGGCAATGCAGTCCACGTGGGTTGAATGTACATATAAACATGGCAATGCAGTCCACGTGGGTTGAATGCCTTCAGTGCATACATATAAACATGGCAATGCAGTCCACGTGGGTTGAATGTACATATAAACATGGCAATGCAGTCCACGTGGGTTGAATGCTTTCAGTGCATACATATAAACATGGCAATGCAGTCCACGTGGGTTGAATGTACATATAAACATGGCAATGCAGTCCACGTGGGTTGAATGCCTTCAGTGCATACATATAAACATGGCAATGCAGTCCACGTTGGTTGAATGCCTCCAGTGCATACATATAAACATGGCAATGCAGTCCACGTGGGTTGAATGTACATATAAACATGGCAATGCAGTCCACGTGGGTTGAATGCTTTCAGTGCATACATATAAACATGGCAATGCAGTCCACGTGGGTTGAATGCCTTCAGTGCATACATATAAACATGGCAATGCAGTCCACGTGGGTTGAATGTACATATAAACATGGCAATGCAGTCCACGTGGGTTGAATGCCTCCAGTGCATACATATAAACATGGCAATGCAGTCCACGTGGGTTGAATGTACATATAAACATGGCAATGCAGTCCACGTGGGTTGAATGCCTTCAGTGCATACATATAAACATGGCAATGCAGTCCACGTGGGTTGAATGTACATATAAACATGGCAATGCAGTCCACGTGGGTTGAATGCTTTCAGTGCATACATATAAACGTGACAATGCAGTCCACGTGGGTTGAATGCCTTCAGTGCATACATATAAACGTGGCAATGCAGTCCACGTGGGTTGAATGTACATATAAACATGGCAATGCAGTCCAAGTGGGTTGAATGCTTTCAGTGCATACATATAAACATGGCAATGCAGTCCACGTGGGTTGAATGTACATATAAACATGGCAATGCAGTCCACGTGGGTTGAATGCCTTCAGTGCATACATATAAACGTGGCAATGCAGTCCACGTGGGTTGAATGTACATATAAACATGGCAATGCAGTCCACGATGATTAAATGCCTTCAGTGCATACATATAAACATGGCAATGCAGTCCACGTGGGTTGAAATCTTTCAGTGCATACATATAAACATGGTAATGCAGTCCACGTGTGTTGAATGTACATATAAACATGGCAATGCAGTCCACGTGGGTTGAATGCTTTCAGTGCATACATATAAACATGGCAATGCAGTCCACGTGGGTTGAATGCTTTCAGTGTATACGTATAAACGTGGCAATGCAGTCCACGTGGGTTGAATGCTTTCAGTGCATACATATAAACGTGGCAATGCAGTCCACGTGGGTTGAATGTACATATAAAAATGACAATGCAGTCCACGTGGGTTGAATGCCTTCAGTGCATACATATAAACATGGCAATGCAGTCCACGTGGGTTGAATGTACATATAAACATGGCAATGCAGTCCACGTGGGTTGAATGCCTTCAGTGCATACATATAAACATGGCAATGCAGTCCACGTGGGTTGAATGCCTTCAGTGCATACATATAAACATGGCAATGCAGTCCACGTGGGTTGAATGTACATATAAACATGGCAATGCAGTCCACGTGGGTTGAATGCTTTCAGTGCATACATATAAACGTGGCAATGCAGTCCACGTGGGTTGAATGTACATATAAAAATGGCAATGCAGTCCACGTGGGTTGAATGCCTTCAGTGCATACATATAAACATGGCAATGCAGTCCACGTGGGTTGAATGTACATATAAACATGGCAATGCAGTCCACGTGGGTTGAATGCCTTCAGTGCATACATATAAACATGGCAATGCAGTCCACGTGGGTTGAATGTACATATAAACATGGCAATGCAGTCCACGTGGGTTGAATGCCTTCAGTGCATACATATAAACATGGCAATGCAGTCCACGTGGGTTGAATGCCTTCAGTGCATACATATAAACATGGCAATGCAGTCCACGTGTGTTGAATGTACATATAAACATGGCAATGCAGTCCACGTGGGTTGAATGCTTTCAGTGCATACATATAAACATGGCAATGCAGTCCACGTGGGTTGAATGTACATATAAAAATGGCAATGCAGTCCACGTGGGTTGAATGCCTTCAGTGCATACATATAAACATGGCAATGCAGTCCACGTGGGTTGAATGTACATATAAACATGACAATGCAGTCCACGTGGGTTGAATGCCTTCAGTGCATACATATAAACATGGCAATGCAGTCCACGTGGGTTGAATGTACATATAAACATGGCAATGCAGTCCACGTGGGTTGAATGCCTTCAGTGCATACATATAAACATGGCAATGCAGTCCACGTGGGTTGAATGCCTCCAGTGCATACATATAAACATGGCAATGCAGTCCACGTGGGTTGAATGTACATATAAACATGGCAATGCAGTCCACGTGGGTTGAATGCCTTCAGTGCATACATATAAACGTGGCAATGCAGTCCACGTGGGTTGAATGTACATATAAACATGGCAATGCAGTCCACGTGGGTTGAATGCCTTCAGTACATACATATAAACATGGCAATGCAGTCCACGTTGGTTGAATGCTTTCAGTGCATACATATAAACGTGGCAATGCAGTCCACGTGGGTTGAATGTACATATAAACATGGCAATGCAGTCCACGTGGGTTGAATGTACATATAAAAATGACAATGCAGTCCACGTGGGTTGAATGCCTTCAGTGCATACATATAAACATGGCAATGCAGTCCACGTGGGTTGAATGTACATATAAACATGGCAATGCAGTCCACGTGGGTTGAATGCCTTCAGTGCATACATATAAACATGGCAATGCAGTCCACGTGGGTTGAATGTACATATAAACATGGCAATGCAGTCCACGTGGGTTGAATGCCTTCAGTGCATACATATAAACATGCCAATGCAGTCCACGTGGGTTGAATGTACATATAAACATGGCAATGCAGTCCACGTGGGTTGAATGCCTTCAGTGCATACATATAAACATGGCAATGCAGTCCACGTGGGTTGAATGATTCAAATGTTAAGTCGTGGAATTGCCACATCAGACATATGAAACTCTCTATTATTGAAATATTATTTAATGAAGTTAATATCATATTATCCTTATAATGATACTTGCATATTATCTTGGCAAACGATATAACAATATAGGTTGTTTGTTTTCGAATCACCATATCATCATTTCTGTTGTACCATGGAAACAGACCTGAGGGCACACCAATCAGTGTATAAGCAATGTTTGTGAAAATAGAGATTAGAGAGAAAATTACGTATCATCTCAATGGGCGCTGCCATATTTTAATGCCTGTACGTTCTTAAAAGAAATTGACCACGTGATCACCGCCTCTGTATCCAAAAAATAATACCTAATTTACAAAAACACGCATATTAAGTTTACAGGAAAAGATATAATAGTAATTTCTTTTTAGCAGAAGGAATGCAAAGACTAATCATAACAATTAAACACACTGAGGGTCATAAACCCGGGCTAGCGACTACAGAGTACGGACACTATAATGTTTACTAAGATCGCCACCGGGCTGAGATCAAATCACGGAACAAATACTTGTATAAAATTAGATCACTTGGAGTCAATTTCAATTTTGATAAAACGATCAATGCCAACAAACAGGTTAAAAGGTTTAATGGAAATACGATCTGCACTGGATGAAAACCAGTCACTAGTATTAAATCATTTTTACGAGGCTTATTAACACTCATTGGAACTTTTAAGGTTTAACACACACAGTTAACGTTGTATTTGCTGAAGCATTCGGAAGTGTTTACTCACTGTAACATGGCTTATTTATTTTAACTAAGAACACTTGACAGTGAATTGAGGCTCAGAGGCTCAGACCTTCAGCTATACTTTCCATCTTTAAAGGTTTATAAGCTGACAGTTTTGTTATTTTAAAACAGGCTGATTATGCTGGATTTTCTTGATTTTTTTTTACATTTTCACTGCATTCTTTGTTTCCTTACACCTGATATCTTCACTTTCATTCAACCAACTTTTTTCTAACGCTGATTATTACACAAGTGGAACTTTCTCCCCATGTATCTCTGTGAGTATACCACGTGATTAATGACGTCATATATGCTACATCGGGAGACAATATTTTTCTTAAAATGAAGACTTTTACTGAAACAAAGGGCAGTCTATGCCTCTGAAAGAGCCCCGCCTTCGTTTTATTATCGGAGTTTGATAAGGCGATTAGTTTCATCAAACACTTCGACAAACCTGTTTCCAAAATAATGATTTGACAGTGCTCCGTCAGACGGCCGTATTTTGAAAAGGTATGTCGAATCGTTTAAGAAACTAAACTCTCAATGAAACTCTGGTAAAAGACCGAAGGTGGCGTTCCGTAAGCGGCGTAGACTGCGCTATGTATCATTTAAAATGGTGAAGAAATAGTGCAGTTATCTTTGTTTAAAGTCTCCATTCGAAGCAAAATGTTGCCTTCCGACGTTGCATTTATGACGCAATTTATCACGTGGTATACACACACTGTATATGGTGGTGGGGTCGTGAAGGTCTAGAAATCAGTGTCATATCGCATGCAAATTGATCAAATCATCAGAATATTGGGAAATTTATCTAGTGGTCTGTAGCCTGAATGTTGCATTGTGGTTTATCCTGAACAATGTAATCGATTTTGATAAAGGGGAATCAAGAACTTGTTCTTAATATGTTTATCGCAATAGCTTCAACTAAATGTTCGTGTAAATTCAATGAGAAGTCTTGGTATCTTGTATTTGCTACCGCAATAAGCAACGTCTGCGTCGCTTGCATTTTGATCCTTATGTGTCAATAAACAAGATCACACTAACTTCACCTTTTGTGCCTTACTATT
Source organism: Mya arenaria (assembly GCF_026914265.1). Lineage (NCBI taxonomy): Eukaryota > Metazoa > Mollusca > Bivalvia > Myida > Myidae > Mya > Mya arenaria. The sequence goes on along the minus strand of NC_069133.1, from coordinate 32,515,364 downwards.
GCACAATTATAATCTTTTCCCATTCGATCTCCTTTTTGATCTGCGAGAAAAGATTGAAAACAAGTTAAAAACAGTTTCCTCAAATTATTCCAAGGCTTGACTCGCCGTAAGCCAAGTCGTTAAAAAGTATTTCCAATACGAAGATAAAGAATAACTTTTTTTTATTTTGCATCATACTGGTCGAGTTATTTTGTATAAAAAGGTTTCGTTGTGCAAATATAACAAGCACTTAACTAGGATTTTCAAAACAATGGCTGATGAATATCTGTCAGTAATATGAATAAATCAGAGGCAATTGAATACATTTCTTGACAGAACTATTTGCTTGAGACGCCTGAAATAATTCCAGTGATCCATTGTTTTTGAAAGGCATGCAAAACAACCAGAGAACCTGTCTACCACAAAAATGCATTTGATATGATAATGAATACTAAATCAAAACCTTCAGTGTTGAATTGATTTGTGTTTTTATCAATGAAATTTTCTCCAATGGAACTACAAACAAAACGCTTGTTGTGAAGAAAACTGTTGATCTTGTTAATAGGGAATCACATCACAGCGGTTACTTCCCTTGCTATTTTTGTAAAACCAGTAGCCACACAACGTAATAGATCGCATTTTGAAGATCACGTTACAGTGTATGTTGGGAGGTGTACTGACCAGCAATTTCATTCGCTAAAGATATCGGTGTTTCTGCAGATAAAAAGCAAATATAATTCTTGAAAAAACTCTTGTGTAAGTTTCTTAAAAAAATATTGTTCTATATAATTTATCTTAATTTATAAAGCCACAAGACTGCTACTCTGTCAAGGAAATATTAACTCCGTTTTCTTCGCGATATTGACCGCATTTATGAAAACGCCCTGCATTTCATGGACAAAATGTATCTCAATTAAGAATTAATAATAGTCTCTGGTATTGTTAAAGATGCGTCATTAAACTGGAACTGTCTTCACCAGAAAATAGCAAGTGAATGATTTTCTCAAATTCCTTTTGAATTTTATTTTCTGTCGAAGTGTTATCGATCGTTTCGTTGTTGCTTTCGTGTTGTGGCAACATCCTTTAAAGTATACTTAAACATATTGATTGGTTAAGTGAGAAAATCGGCGGAATATTAGTAAGTAATTGTAACTGCATGGCTCGGATATGGATATTATACACGGGCGCGTCAACGATGGTAGTGGTTGGAGTAATTATTGTATACCATGATGTCAAGAACAACGTTCAATAACTAGTGTGCGTATCCGTACGTGAATAGCACGGTTATAGTTATGGAACTATAGTGTTACGTTCCGCTTTCCTTTTACCTTTATATACGAAAACAAAGATTACACTCTTTGGTATGCTACAACAGAAAAAGCGTAAAAGACTATTTAAAGATATTGCCACCTCGGAGGGTTTTTTTTAGGATGAAGAGCTGAAAAATATAATGGTCATGATAATGCTATAATAAGTTTCATGATTCATGAGTTGTTTTTTTGGTAATAAACACATTTTAACGGAGTTATCCGTTATACATTTTTGGAAATATGTAGAAATGTAGCAGACTAGTTATTGCAAAACATCCTTATACAAGACATGCTGAATCAGGCATCAAATGAGGGTTTTCAAATGCTTTTTAGTTTTGCATTGCTGTCAAATAATGTTCAAAATGGAACATTCTGACAAACAATATTTTTCTATTAACATTTCTGTACTACAACATGTTTTGATACTTAAAACATATAATGTCAGTAATGCTTAATTACTTTGTAAACATTGGTATCAATTGCTACGTATGTTTTCATATATTGACGGGTTTTGAATGTGCTAAGATTTGGCAGACTTGTCTCCCTTCGTTACGTACAATTCACATTTCACGTATATGGTGTTTTTAAACAAATGTATTTCATTTAAGTTGTGGTTTTATCATAGTGATATAATTTCGTTGAAAGAAAAACTTGCATACAAATCTAGTTCTGAAAAAGTATCTACCTATGCATATGTATAAACAAAAACGGTGTGCCGAGTGAAGACCTCGAACCAGTGACCTACGAGTTTAAGTTACTAGCTGAGCTATCGTGTCGACATGTTACCATAATTAAACTCGGGCACAGGGGGGAAATCATAGACTTCAATGGTTGGGATTTGAACAAACACTGAGTTAGTATGACTTTATATCAGAAACATAACAATTAACACGAATATATGACATATAAAATAAGTTTGAATATTTCATTGTATTAGGTGTTTTTATGTTATTTATATGATTCATTACTTGCTGTTGATGGTTTTCGAAGGTGCCGTCAGGTATCGTTCCGTTGGTGGAATGTCCAATGCACGTCAACAGATGTTCCAACAAACTCCAACTTTTGTCTTCGAAATTTTACAGTGCAGAGTAGTGTACCCTTTCTTCAGCAAATCACATAATAACACTCGCCCAGTACCATAACCAAATCAGTCTGTAAAACCATAACAATAATACTAACAAGCAAATATCTCAAAACGACAGGATGTACTCACATATCTTTACATTCAAATTTGTCAAAGTTGCTGATCTTTTTATACATAGAAATTGTAATATAGCATGGATGTAAAATGTTATCTCAGCAGAGTATTGTTCGGGATTAATTGGAATAACAAAAGCTGGACCTCACATACCCCGTAATTTAAAACCGTTTGAAAGTGTTGCAGCGTGTATTCCCTTTTGAACACTTATAAATTTGCATCGAAAGAGTATCTACAAGTGTAGATATATTGGTGTCTTATAAATCAGGAACAACTTTACAGTTTTTATTACACCTGTGATTCAGCATCTGTAAAAACAAACGTTTGAGAAGTCCAGCTTGGTGTCTTAAGCAGCTCATGTTTATCAAACAAATAGCCGTCACATACAAAATATGCTATTATACTTTATATGTTAAATATCTGCGCAGAAATACATTCATGAAGTAGACAAACGCATGTTGCTCATGCGTAAATTTATGTTTTAATTTATTAAGTACCATCTACATACAAACATGCGCATCGTGTTGTGGTCCTCATTTGTTTGTCAGACCACAAACTCATATTTATCGAAAAAGACATATAAATATGCAATATCCGCCGCATAATTCATCCTTGCAAATCGGACCGTCCATCAGCACCTTCAATGCTTTGACTCTCTGACAAAATAACCATTCCCCCCGAAAATAAAAAAAATACTGCTTCGAGGTACATCATGTGGTGTTTGGTGAACATCTTCCGAGAAAAAACATAAATAATTATTGTAAACATAACAATATATAAAGTGGTGTTTTTCTGCACACGAACATGCTGGTATGCGTTTAATAAACGGAAAGGGTAATTACTTTGTCTTCAAAACCAAAACAAAGAATTAAGTATTTATTAAGGTCTTTTTTTAATTGTTTTTGTCAGCAATAATTACGAATGAAATAACGGCTTGGTCTAAAACCTCATTAACCATGTCATCAAACACAACATTTTCTTAGCTCTTGGGAGAAGATAATAACAAGATCACATTGATTCCATATCATGGAAGACCCTGAGTAATATAAAGCTCCTCATTACTTTTAACGAGGACCGTTGCTTGTTTTGACACACGACCTTTCTCGGTAAACTGTTCTTCCAAAGGCTGTTATAATCGCCTTCTGATTTTAATGGCCTTCTTCTTTCATTCAACCAGAGAGTCGTTTACCTCCGGCAAATCACACAATAACACTCGCCAAGTACCATAACCAAATCAGTTAAATCATAACAGGAAAATAATTCTTACAAGCTTATATCTCAAAACTACAGGATGGACTAAATCAACTCTGCATTCAAATTTGTCAAAGTTACGGTGACGTTTGTATAGCATTGGACTTTATAATACCAATATATTATGTTAAAATAAACCATTGATATTTTCATTATATGTCAGAGGTATCCCTTTGGTTTTTAATGAAAATGGTTTAAAATCAAGACACACAATTATCGTTGAACAAATGATTGCCTTGAAAAGGGCAAAAGTATCTCTCTTTTCAAGAAGGGCTACGGTCATTTGCACCGATTTAAAGTCGATAAAGGGGCATACGTTCTGCACTATTTGATCAGATGCATTCCAGGTTTATTAGTGGAGAAGTTATAACTGTTGTCTTTGCAGTCGTCCTGACTCATATCATTATAACTGTTATTAGTAAGGTCTAGAAAATCATTTTACTCTGCTTAATTTTGATTTAAATCAGTGTGTTTCTTTTAAATCTTACCGCCCAAATATGTGATTCTTTACTTGTTTCGTGGATGTGTATATGTTCTTTGAATAATATTTTTTTATTAAGGCAGTTTTCATTCCCCCCCCCCCAAAAAAGAAGAGTTAACAACTCAAGTAGGGGCTGTAAAGTCTTCAAAATAAGGGATGAAAAGCCTCTAAACAGGTAGGGGTTAAAAATTGTTTAAAATAGGGCTTTTAAAGACTAAGGGTTAAAAAGTCTTTGTTCTGGTTCTGAAAGGGGTCACTGACTCTGTTACAGACGTCGGAGTCGAGACTCTGAAATCAGTATCGACAAAGACAAGTGTTGTTAACAATAAAATCGCATGACGAAGTATAAGAATATGTGTAACAGTGATTCAACGCTTTGTATTTGTCGCTAGTCACGGAAAAAAACAACGCTGTACATGACCGGGGTGACATTGAACTCATTCATATAACCATGTATCCTACTGTATAAATTAAACTGGTTAGATATATTTGGTTTGGTTAAAGTTAGCTTACGGATGTTTATTGTTAGGTCAATGTTTACTACAAACAACCAATTATTTATAATGCGAAAGCGAGCGTAACCTGTGGACAACCTATCAAATTAAGTTTTATACATTTGACTGCGAATCATTATTATTCAGCTACGTACGTGTCGTAAGCGCTATGAGTCTCGTCTAAGACTCTGTAGCACAACGACGAACAGACACAAAGACTTACCAAGACACACAAGCCAAATCAATATCTATGGAAATATTTCATCACGACATTTTGGATTACGGTCTTGGAATAGTCAGTTAAACCGCATGCTGTGGGTAATTACTGATGAGTAAAACTGGTTTTAATCCATCATCGTTGATTTTCACATTTTTAGCTTATATTATTATCATCTTCAGTTTCTCTAAGAAAAGGGGGGTAATCAAGAGGAGCACGCCATGCCGTTGTCAAGCGACAGTTCATGATTAATAATTGCAGGGAATATGTTCATTCTAAATTAGATTCCATTTTCTCTGTAAAATTAAATGTCCCCGACTAGTAATAGATAGCCCTCTGCCAAATGCTTAATTTCAACATTTTTGTATACAATGCAACCTAATCTTCAACTTATCTTTCTCTAAAGAGTCCAGTTCATCAGGTGTCATTTGCAGCTCAGTGCAGCAATCAAGGAATGTACGGCGAAATTTTAGAAATTGAAATAGAGTGTAGATCTGGGACGAGACATTTTTCGGAGGCATAATTAAATTTAAATTTCCAAGTCAAATCCAGATGTAAGAATATTTGAACAAACAGAGTGAGATAATAAACATTATAAAGTGATCCGGGTGCGATCCCCTAGCTCTTTGTGAATATACTTCTCTCTTTAACGTGCTTGGTCTAAAGCATCGATAGACAGTATATAACTTGCCCGTCTTTAAACAAGTACTTTGAGTATCCTGGTATCAATAGTTTTATAAAACTACGAGTAAAGGGAGGTCATTACATCGGAGAATGTCGTATAGCAGTACAGTTTGAGTACGGGAAATAGTAATTTACTAGAGATGTTAACAATAAAAAAGTTACCTCCCTTTATTTAAAAACTTCCATTTAAGTAAATATTTAGCAAATTAAAAGCAACTGGTATGCTGCGTTTACTTGTTTCAAAGTCTTATTTTTTGTTTTCAGATCAACCCAAATTAATATCAAACTTCATAAAGATACATGCTGTACTGGTTGAGGACCCCTTTTCGCCCGGAAATGAAGGGTTTTCTTGAGTAATAAAGTAAAATAAAGTAAACCTAAGAGGAAAAGTGCGCCCAGTGGGGCTCGAACCCACGACCGCCGGAACACTTGCACGGCGCTCTTACCATCTGAGCTAACCGGGCGGCTGGTTCTTACCCACACACACTACACTCCTCCCCCCATTAACCTTTAAGGCAGCCGTTTAGTCCAAATAATTGTACGTTGACGGATTTTTTTTAGATTTTTGATATGGCAAATCCTTCACGTACAAATTGTTTAGTATCAAAAGTGGGTAGTTGTTCCGATCAGGATTCCGGGTTAAAGCATATAGCGTCTATAAAATATCATAAAAACAAGAAATATTACCAGATAATGTTATTTTATATTAGTTCCGTACACAAAAAAATAAATATCCAACTTATAATTATGAGTTTGACGGCTTTTCTTCATTTCATTCTGTCAAAACATAACGATATATACATGAAGGGCACCTGCAAGGCTTTAGGGCACAGTTTTAAATCGCTCGGAACATTTCGGCCATGGCCGAGTTGTTACGATTGTATAAACGAGGTCTATATCGAAGCTTTGTCGGAGGAGGCCGAGCTATTACGATTGTATCGAGTTGTACCCCTTTGCATAATTGTTGTCTGTGTCAGTCAACTTTCGTTTTATTGGAAAGGTAAACAACTTGTTTTAATGCATTAAATGCTTGTTTAGTGCAAAATAACATTTCACTTACATGGTTAAATATGAATATAACTCTTCATGATCAATTTCAACCATAAAATACTTCACTTAAAACAATTTCAATATTTTTAAAACACCCCCGTTTTTTGCACATTCCCGTTTAGACGTTAGGGATTGGAAGAATCCCGTATAACACGTCTATTATTTTAGTCTATACTGCCGTTTACCGCTGCCACCAGTAAAGTAGTCCAAATAATTGTACGTTGACAGATTTTTTTTAGATTTTTGATATGGCACAAATTGTTTAGTATCAAAAGTGGGTGGTTGTTCCGATCAGGATTCCGGGATAAAGCATATAGCGTCTATAAAATATCATAAGAACAAGAAATATTACCAGATAATGTTATTTTATATTAGTTCCGTACACAGAAAATAATTATCCAACTTATAATTATGAGTTTGACGGCTTTTTTTCATTTCATTCTATCAAAACATAACGATATATACATGACGGGCACCTGGAAGGCTTAAGGGCACAGTTTTAAATCGCTCGGAACATTTCGGCCCATGGCCGAGTTGCTACGATTGTGTAAAGAGGTCTATCTCGAAGCTTTGTCGGAGGAGGCCGAGTTATTACGATTGTATCGAGTTGTTCCCCTTCGCATAATTGTTTTCTGTGTCAGTCAACTTTCGGTTTATTGGAAAGGTAAACAACTTGTTTTAATGCATTAAATGCTTGTTTAGTGCAAAATAACATTTCACTTACATGGATAAATATGAATATAACTCTTTATGATCAATTTCAACCATAAAATACTTCATTTAAAACAATTTCAATATTTTTAAAACACCCCCGTTTTTTGCACATTCCCGTTTAGACGTTAGGGATTGGAAGAATCCCGTATAACACGTCTATTATTTTAGACTAACCGGTAAAGTAAACCTGGGAGGAAAAGTGCGCCCGGTGTGGGTCTCGAACTCATGACCGCCATAACACTAGCACGGCGCTCTAACTAACTGAGCTAACCGGGCAGCTGGTTCTAACCCACACACACTACATAAACATGGCGGAAAAGTGCGCCCGGTGTAGGGCTCAAACTCACAACCGCCGGAACACTACTGCACGGAGCTCTGAGTTAACCGGGCGGCTGGCTCTACCCCACACACTACATCATTCCTCCACCAATTAACCTTTAAGGCTGTCGGAGCCACTCCTGCCACCAGTAATGGAAAGTAAACCTTGGAGGAATAGTGCGCTCGGTGTGGGGCTTGAACCCACGACCACCGAACACTAGCACGGAGCTCTGAGTTAACTGGGCAGCTGGTTCTAGCCCACACACTACAGTAACTTAAAAGATACCGAGTATTTTTAAAGTGATATTATAAAGGGTAAAAGTTAGGCACCTGAACTAAAAATCAGTATGATAAAATTTCTAAAGTATGCCAATTTTAAGTATAAATTCACATGTCAAACCTACGGTACTCTGTAAATTTCAGTGAAATCATACAGTACTGTAGTCTGTACCAATTATTTGCTTTTTATTTTAATTATTTTTTAAAAAAAGAAAAAGATACTGACCGACAACAAACTATGTAATTTATTTTTATATTCTAATATAACATTAGATAATAAATATTTTGCTCTGTTTAAGCGAGTATTTGGGTGAATAATTCTAATTTTGTTGAGTGATGAAAATCCATAATTCCCTGCCTGAAGAAATATATAATGCAATCTGGTGCAATTTCAATAGTGCAAATACATTTGTAAATTGCTCATTTTCAGAAAAAAATATCAGTACTACTCTTTTGAAACTTCATTTGAACACTAAATAACATCTTTATGAAATAACAATCATAATGGAAAAGTCTACCAAACAAGGTTTCTTAAGGATGGGTGAATATTTGGTACAGGCGAAAATTTGTCCCTTACAGGTAATATTTATAAACAGTATGGGGACTGTCAAGTCTCTCTGTAGCCACAACAATGCACGTTTATCAAGGTCTGCCCATTCCTGTTGGCCTCATTATGGCTTGACAGTGGCGTTACGCCATCATGCCTTAAATTTTATTTAAATGCCTTAAGGGACATGATATAGAAGTGACTGCAATTCTCAGTCAAATCCAGATATTAGGAGACTTGAAGAAACAGAAAGAGATAAAAGAGATCCGGGATATCCTAGCTGTTTGCGAAGAGATTTCTTGGTTCTTAAACGTGCTCTGTGTATTAGCATCAATACAGGAATAATCACTTTTCTTAGTTTATCCCTTTATCTATTATTATGCATTTTCGAAGTACTACCCTTTTAATGCAAAGCGCTAGGCACAGCACTTTATGGATCCATATTTTAACGTCTTTCTGTTTTACATGGCAAGGGTTTGAATCCGAGACCTTCCACACCCAAAGAAAACGCGCTCTACCACTGAGCTATCGAGGCTGTCGACTGACACCTTCTTCAAGCTTATATACTCCTTTCAACACCCAATAATGAAACTAAAAGTGGTTATTATGCGACTGTGTGTTTATGCTACAATTTCATTCAACAGTGTTCTTGTGATTGTTGAAGTTAGGACCCTTATCTATAGCTCTGAATATATATTGAATCACATGAGTGTTTTATCTGAAACAATATAGCAATTATCAACAACAACATTGCATGTCAACCTATAAACTAATGATGAAGGCTTCTTGATCGAAATTCTTACTTTGTTTCTTACTTGGTAATTGACCACAATAATTAAAGTCAGTGTTAATGTACATACAAGTGAAGATGTTCATACCCTCCTTTCAGACTTTTCTGCAACAACATGATAGAGCTAGCTGATATACAATGCCAGTGTTATGAACTGGATGAGAAACTGGCGACAAGTTTGGACCAAGCAGAGGAGGAGATCAGAAAACATCTCAGTCTTGTGGAGAGTAAACTAAAGTATACAGTGCCACAGTTTCCCAAAGGTTGGTACACGGATGACTTAAAATAATAATGGCACACAAGATTATTGATCATAGAAAGCAATATTTTAACGAGTGGCACAGAAAAATTCCATTTAGAAGTGGAAATTATTATGGTTAAACATGGAAAATGTAGTAAATTTGATAAAATAAGTTAAACAAACACATAAGAAAGCATTGGACTGATTGTTTAGAACTTGTAAAAGTTAACAACATGATATATAAATGGCATCGTAATTACGTTTTAAAGGGAAAACATTTTATGATATTGAAATATCAAATTTACAGCTGAAACAGTTGTCTCAAATATTGTTTGAAATGTGCAGATTATGCATGTCCTTGAATGTCCAAAGCAGTAAAGATTTGTTTACTTAAGCAAAATTAGTAGAATTAGAGCTCTATAGCAGCAGGAATGTCCTTAATGTTAAAAAGTAAAGTGCTCTTTCTGCAGATGCAGAATGGCTGAACACCTCAGGACCTCTTTCTCTGGAGCAGCATCTAAGAGGGAAGATAGCTGTTCTGGATTTCTTCACCTACTGCTGTGTAAACTGCATGCACATTCTTCCAGACTTAGAAGCCCTAGAAGAGAAATACCCGATCAAGGATGGTGTAGCGGTAGTTGGAGTTCATTCTGCGAAATTTGAGAATGAAAAAGTTACATCTAACATACTAAGCGCTGTTTTGCGCTATAACATTCATCACCCAGTAATCAACGACAAGACAGGTGCATTATGGGGTCAGTTACAGATTGCCTGTTGGCCCACCCTTGTTATTGTCGGGCCCCAGGGTCAGTTCCTTTACCAGATTGTGGGGGAGGGGCACAGGGAGAGGTTGATGCAGTTTGTTAATGTTGCTAAAGAGTTTTATCAAGCCAGGGGCGAACTTTCTGACCACAACCTTCCGTTAGATGTTGTGCTACCTCCTGATTCACCACTTAGCTTTCCTGGAAAGGTTTGTAGTCGTAAGAATTTGGTATAATGTGTTTATCTTTTTTATAATTGAAACCTTTATTATCATCTTAACTTGGATTTACTATCATATATATTCAAAAATAAAAATTTGACACCTTGTCACAATTTTGTGAAAATGTTTGAACATTTCTTGCATTGTCAAGGTGATAGTCAAAACCGAAATTAATGATAATATACGGCTTTTTGTGATTTCATACTTGTTAGAACAATTTTATTTGCAACAAGCTGCCATTTATGAACTTGGTTAAACAAGGCTATTGCACAATCCAATTCTACTTACTATGTGCCACTGTATATTCAGCAAGAGCATCCATATAAAGCTTAGCTCCCCTGTCTGCAGCCACACTTTGTATGGCTGCCACTTTGTGGTTTTGCCTTCGCGCCAAAAATAGCGGGGAATGGGCCTTACCTAGGGTCCCTGGGGTGCGGGGGCATTTGGCAATGATTTTACCAGAAATTCGTAGCGGCAGGACGGTGATTTTACCCGGGCTTGACTGGACTGAAAGTCAAATGTTCCCGCTATTCCCCGGACCAGGGGAGGCTGTGGTTACAATCGACTGGTGCATTAAATGTTTACAATAAAATAAAGCTTTAAAGCAGTTGGAAATATATGAACGAGACTGACCACAACATGCTTAATTCTAAAATAAAATATATTCAAAGCATTGGTGGACTTTGAAAATAGAAACAATAGTTAGTAACTCGACTTACTTCTAGTGTGTAATAACCAAGGGTGACCCATGGAAGCCTAGGAGCTTATACCCAATGTCAATGTAACTTTAACTTTTCTTCAGGTGTGTGTGAGTGAAGATGGCCGACACATAGCCATATCTGACACTGGACACCATCGAATACTGGTGACTGACTCAGCAGGAATTGTCAAGGTAGATAACTCTGGTTTGAAGTTTCAGTACTTCTTATTGCTCATTTTTCTTTTAATTATGAATGAGCAGATATTATCTGCCAGTGGCCATTTCGATCACTGGACACCAGCAGATACTGGTAAAAAGTACAGGTGGGTAACTCTGGTTAGAGTTGTATACCAAGGTAGAAAAAACATGCACTTTGGACACCGGACAGCACAGAATACTAGTGACTTACTCTGCATAAAGTGGAAAGGTAGAAAACTCAGGTTTGAACGTAATTTAGTGTAGGTCACATATGTACCTCCCTTTATTTATAAGTGAATAGTCATGTGTGATAAGAGATGGCCACCAGGTTACCATTTCCAGGAAACTAGTTTCTAACTGCTGGAATTGTAAAGGTAGAAGCTGAAACTCTGGTTTACGTCACTTTATTTAGGATTAAATAATGAAGGGTGAAGAGCTCCAATAACACTGTATGCTGTAAAGGTTAAGTAACTCTGGTGTGATTTTAAACATTTCTAGTCTTCTTAAAGATACTTCACTTACCTTATATCTGTAATTAAAAATTGGCCATCTGAAACCACAGGTTACAGGTGCAATAGTCAAACCCTGAAAAAACTATAAATTCAGATACGGTACATTATTACTCCTGTGTGAACCTGAGTTTACCATCAAAGGTAGATACTTAATTGCAAATGCTGTTGCCACTGCAGAATTTGCGAAAATATATTTTTCTTAACCGTTATCAAACCACACATATAACTTGATGCCCATTTATTCATGTGTTCTGTAGTGGTCTCCGCCATATTTAGTTGAAGTTACAATTCTATCAGATGAAACATTGCAAGCTGATATTAGAAAATTTTGATCAGATTATTGAAATAGAAAATGATCAAATGGACACTGTTAGGCCATGAATATCTCTTTGAGGTAGTAATTTGATCAATGGTGTCATACATTACATTACATGTCCTTTACGCACACAGTGATCTAAGCACGTCTGATCACATGTTGAAAACATTTACATTTTTCTTTTTCTGAAAACCTGCCAGATCTTAATAGAGTGTTTGCGTTGTTAAATGTGCATACAATTTCTTTCCACTTTGCATAAAATATTGTGTGGGTTGATTTGCAAAAAAATGAAAAACATCTTCATTTCGGATGATGAATGTGTCCTGTGATAAACTTACATTAATTGCCATTTAATGGTCTTGCCCAGTGTGTATTACTGGCAATGTCCAGGGTCTGCTAATAATTTTGAGAATAAGCTAAGAAATTCATCACTGTGCTACTGGCAAATCATTTTAGAATAAGCTAAGAAATGCATCATTGTATTACTGACAACTCATTTCGAGAATAAGCTAAGAAATGCATCACTGTATTACTGGCAACTCGTTTTTAGAATAAGCTAAGAAATGCATCACTGTATAACTGGCAACTCATTTCAAGAATCAGCTAAGAAATGCATCATTGTATTACTGACAACTCATTTTGAGAATAAGCTAAGAAATGCATCATTGTATTACTGGCAACTCATTTCAAGAATAAGCTAAGAAATGCATCATTGTATTACTGGCAACTCATTTCAAGAATAAGCTAAATAAATGCATCATTGTATTACTGGCAACTCATTTTGAGAATAAGCTAAGAAATGCATCATTGTATTACTGACAACTCATTTCAAGAATAAGCTAAATAAATGCATCATTGTATTACTGGCAACTCATTTCAAGAATAAGCTAAATAAATGCATCATTGTATTACTGGCAACTCATTTTGAGAATAAGCTAAGAAATGCATCATTGTATTACTGACAACTCATTTTGAGAATAAGCTAAGAAATGCATCATTGTATTACTGACAACTCATTTCAAGAATAAGCTAAGAAATGCATTATTGTATTACTGGCAACTCATTTCGAGAATAAGCTAAGAAATGCATCACTGTATTACTGGCAACTCATTTTGAGAATAAGCTAAGAAATGCATAATTGTATGACTGACAACTCATTTCGAGAATAAGCTAAGAAAGTATCACTGTATAACTTGCATCTATAAAGAACCAATGATATGTAGTTTTCTCTAGCTGATCTTAATACCTTGAATATTTAGAAATAAAGAAACAACCACATATTGTATAACTTTATACAGAAGCATCATAAAAACAATTCAAATACAACTTTGTATAATGAGCTTCAATTGTACCATTTTAAGAAAAGAATGGGCAAGCCATCCTTACCTTTCTACCGTACAAATGAATTGTACTTTTTTGACAAATTCATATTTTACTTTTACAAATCAACTGGTACATTTTCAAACTTAAATGTCTTAAATTTTTAGGTTACAATACAACATCAACATTGCTTTGACTCCTAACTAGCAATAAATAATCACAATTTAAAGAAGCGTCTAGAAAATCCTCCCAATCCTACAACATGGGGACGTCCATTCCCATTGCACCCATGGTCATCATGCTGAGGAGTGGGTTCTGGGAAAAACCTGAACCAGACTGACGGGCAAGGAGAGCACGGGTGAGAGATCCTGGCATTCTGCCACCCATGCCACTGGGGCCACCCATACCAGCGCTCATACCACTAATTTCAGCCATACTGCCACGGCTGCCAGGGAACCCTTGCAGTCTCATGATGACGTCTGGGTTTTCGGTCATGGTGCCGTACATGGTTCTCTGCTGTACCCACTGCATGGTCTTCTCCATGATGTAGTTATCAAGCTGGTCTTTTGTTGGTTGTCCAGGGATGCCAGGGATGGTCATGTTCTGTTCACGAGCGGATGCCTGCATCAGAGCCATATAGGGCAGCATTCCAGTAGCGGTGATGGGCATACCTCCTTGCTGGGCGGCAAGAATAATCAGGGCTGGGCTTGGGGTTGCATTTGGGCCCATGATGGCTTTGACAGCATTATCCAAGGTCATGAATTCGCGAGCTGAAAGGTCACCGCCAAGGGCCAAGCCAACAGGCAGCATGCTTCCCATCATACCTCCCATGCCTGCCATACCGCCCATGCCTGCCATACCGCCCATGCTACCGCCCATGCCTGCCATAGCCCTCATACCTGCCATGCCTCCCATACCTGCCATACCTTGACAGTGCACTGTAAATAGTAAAAGGAGGTTAAGCAAGATGTGTTTTCATCTGTTATTTGTTTTTATGAAAAGCAAATGTTCAAACATTCAGCTTCAAGTAAAGGTTTGAAAAACAGGATTACCTTTTTTCTAATAAATGGTAAGTTGTTTATATTCATTCATAGCTTTATTTAAACCCTCTGTTTTTAAATTTAGAACAATATTTTTTTGCAACATTTTCTAGGTCAAAAGTGATGTGTTTTAGTTTTGATCAAGGGTATGAATTACAATTGATTTTAAAAGAAGTTATTTTTCATTCCCAATTTTGCAGTGAATTTTAATGTCAAATCAATATTTTCACTGTTGTTTTTTCACTGATAAAACTCCATATTTCATCATTATGCTTCAACCAAGTAATTTTTAACTTAATGATGGTTATTTAAAACATTAATATTGTAGTAAAAGCAATAAAAATGATAACAATGATGTAAAAATTGTAGAGAAGATTACCTTTTGTGCCAAATATGGCAATTAAAGTCACCACAGCTACTATCCTCATCATCTTTTCAAGATTTCTGTTTTTTTCCCTCGGTTTAATACTTCTCAACTTTCTCACCTCCAAAGTGCAACTGTAGCAAGGTCAAGAAAAATGATACCTTGAACATTAGGCACCCTACTTTTGATTGGTTGATCTTTGAACCATTCTTAGCCTTATTGGTCAATCTGTTGTACAGTCTGTGTCCGTGTCCCTGCAATTAGCATTTGACATGCTGACCACTTATTTGCCTTGTCAAGGCTGTCCTTCTTTGGTCATGAAGTTTGGATAAATGATTGGTTAAGTGCCGAGCATTGTCACAAGTTTCTTGATGTTTATGTGTCTCATTTTGAGTTATTAATATCGGTTATAAGATCTGAACTTGCTAAGGAGGGTTTAAATTCTTACAAAACTGTGTTAGCACGTTATATCGGTTAAAAGGTCTGAATGAGAGTTTTCTGACAGAAATTGAGGTTCAAGACCTAAATATTATGTTAGTAGTATTTATATGCAATAATTGGTATCTTTATATACTAGTATCTCTGTTGCACACTTTAAGTATCAAATTTACTTGCTGTGAAGTACGAGGTATGTTCAGAAAGTTCCCGGACTGTACTAATAACTTTGTTATTTTTCAACATCGAAGTTTCAAACTTCGGTCAAGTTGAGACACATACCGGTATATATTCATTTTGATAATAAACGGACATTCGCCTAAGTCAATACATTCTAAAAATATTGTATCCATAGCAACATAATATTTGCTGTTGTGCAGCAAGCCTTATATATTCCTATAATGTTCACATTAAACGCATTTTGTAACGTTAAAAAAGCGGGAAACGTCATCTTGACGTCGAACCAACAACATGACGTCATTAGTGCAGACACCGCCTCGCATAACAAAATCCAAAACATGTGCTCAAAGCAAGCATGCAATGCGAAATTATTGAAAAACAGCTTGTTGTGATACAGTTTCTCCAGAGTTTAGATGTTTCACCGTCGAAAACATTGATAAAGTTGAAGAAATCTTTTGGAGACCAAACTTTGAGTTGTACAGCTGTTTTTGAGTGGCACAGACGCTTTAAGGAGGGGCGCGAGTCAACATCAGACGACGAGAGATGTGGGAGGAGCACGCCCCCTACAGCTCAGACTTTGCTCCACTTGATTTTGAACTTTTCCCGGCCATCAAAGCCAAGCTACGCGGAATCCGATTCGACGATCTCAAGAGCCTACGTCGTCACGTGCAGACAATAATGTCTTCATTTTACACAACATGGGTCAGGAGACATGAACGTTGCATGCAAGCACATGGCCGCTATTTCGAGAAAGAGTAAACTGAATTGACATTGACGTTATAAATTTTAACGTCGGGTTGCTCCGCCATATCGTTGGTACATGTTTTAAATTTATTGTTACCTTTTTACTGTTATATGTATGGAATCGAAATTTTAGAGTGATATGGAATAATAGATGTAGTTTCATTATAATACAATGAGCCTTTCAAAAGGAATGCGTTCAGTCCGTGAACTTTCCGAACATACCTCGTACATTTGCAAAAATGCATATAAAGGCACAACTTGATTTGGAACAATGTATGGGCTTGTACACAGAAAGAAAAAATATTAAGGATAGAACATGTTTTCAGACGAATTGTCAATCCCTGCAGTGACTATTCATATTAAGCTTCACTTCGTAAACAGTTAAAATCTTTTTGTCACAGACCCGTCAAACCAAAATGTTACGCATAAAAACATTATCAATATGCAGAATTGGCTTAAAGAATTGCATCACTATATTACTGGCAACTCATTTCGAGAATTGGCTAAGAAATGCATCATTATACTACTTTTTAGCTTTATTCATATATAAACAACAGCAATATCAATACATTGTAAATTATATGATTGGTTCATCATTCTGTTTCATCTATAATGAGCTTATTTCTTGCCACATCTTTCCATATTAGATATTGAATTGTTGTGCTTGACGTATTAAGTACAAAATAAATGGAGGGGGGAGGTCATCAAAAAGGTTACTGAGTTGCAAAAGAATATTTAATGATGGCTATTTTTGCTCAATATTTATACGTATTTGAATGTAGCCTCAAAATTGCAAAACTTCTGTATCACTTGCAGTATTTTGAACAGAAAATAAAATGCATTGTATTTCAATAGTAGAATAATATGTCTGCTAGACACTATATATGGCAACTATAAGAACCACAAATACACAGATCTTACACACTGATCACATGACCTTGAATAGTTAGAAATAATGAAACAACCACATTGTTTATATTTTTATACAGAAATATTATAAAACACAATATAAATAAACTGTCCAAGATGGAAGAAACATTTTATAATGAGCTCTAGTATGAAAGGAATGGGTATGTGATCCCTGCTTTCTACACAGAAATTTTAACTTGTTGACAAAATATATTATACTTGCATTTTATTTTTACCAATCAACTGGTATATTTTCTAAGGATTGTATTGTCTTACTTTTTAAATAAAAACATCAAAATTGCTTGGACTCATAAATTACTATAAATAATCATAATTGAAAAAAATCGTCTCTAGGAATTCTTCCCAATTTTACACCATTCCCATTGCCTTCATGGCCATCATATTGATGAGTGGGTTCTGGGAGTCGAAGAGCCCACTGCCCTGATTGTTAGAGGAGCCTGATTGAGCAGATGATGCAGAGCTAGGCTGGCGGGCAAGAAGAATGCTAGCTAAGGTTCCTGGCATACTGCCGCTGTTTCCAGTGGCACCACCATTACCTCCATTCAAATTGACCATTGAGGCCTGACCACCACGCCCACCAGCGGAGCCTTGCAGTCTCATGATGACGTCCGGGTTTTCAGTCATGGTGCCATACATGGTTCTCTGCTGTACCCACTGCATGGTCTTCTCCATGATGTAGTTATCAACCTGGTTCTTTGTTGGTGTGCCGAGGACACCAGGGATGGTCATGTTCTGTTCACGGGCCATTGCCTGCATCAGAGCCATATAGGGCAGCATTCCAGTAGCGGTGATGGGCATACCTCCTTGCTGGGCAGCAAGGATAATGAGGGCGGGGCTTGGGTTGGCATCAGGTCCCAGGATGGCCTTGACAGCGTTATCCAAGGTCATGAACTCTCTAGCAGAAAAATCGCCGCCTGCCATGCCAAGAGGCAGCATACTTCCCATCATACCTTGCATGCCTGCCATAGCTGCCATGCCTTGACAGTGCACTGTAAATATAGTAACAGGAGGTGAAATTACATTTTAATGATAAATATCATAATGAGACATGTAAACAGTAAAAAGATGGAGAATTAATGCTTTATTTCAATTTAAAAGCTTTAAAAGCAGAAAAACTATCATTTGAAAATATATTCAAAACAATTCTCCAGTGGATTTCAAGGGACTTAGACACTAGATTATTCAACTGACAAAATTGATATCGTTGTGGACAATGCATTGAATCTACTCATATATCACATCGCTAACGACACAATTTTTTTGGTATTTTTGCGTATTTATCGAATTTGAAATTTACCGGGTTTAATAACCACATGTTACGCCAGTAAATAAAAAAATGGGGTTGGTATATATACATGTATACCTGTAGTACGGTAATCACGTGACTTTCACAAGCTTAATATACACACTCTAAACTGACAAACCGTTATGCATTTTAAATGTGTAAACTCAGCTTGGACAGCAAAATAATATTATTTTAATCATGTAATGTGGTGTATTATCAGCCTCATACTATGTAGCTCGTATTGACAATTCTAGGCTTGTTTTGAGGATATACTGTATTTGCAGATATTTGGGACCAATTGGTGTTCAAGTCCCTTTTAGATTAAGTATATAATATGCTTCACACCAAGTTAGTTTCAACATAAAAATGGTTATTAACAATAATTGTAGAGGCAAAATAAAATGAAATAACAAGTTATGTATAAAAATATGAAAATAAAGATTACCTTTTGTGCCGAATATGGCAATTAATGTCACCACAGCTACTATCCTCATCATTTTTTCAAGATTTTCTTTTTCTTCCTGATTTTTAAAAAAAAATATGTTAACTCTCTTACTCTCAAAATGTAAGTGTGGCAAGGTAAAAAACATCTGTATTTGAGTATGTAGCAGCTTACTTATGATTGGTTGCTCCTTTACCCTCCTAGACTCCGATTGGTCAACCACTTTCTTAGTTTGCAACCATGTCTCTGCAATTAGACTATGACATGTTGACAGCTGATTTGGCGTGTCAAGGCTGTCCCATCATGGTCATGAATTTTGGAAAAGATGATTAAGTACCAAGCATTTATAAGTTTATTGACAGCTTATTGAGGCACATTTGGGGTAATTAAGAACTGAATTTGCTAAGAAGGAGCAACTTTTCTGACATAACTCACAGACTAGCAGGTTATATCAGTTATCATTAAAAGATCTAAGGAGGGCTATACCTGGTATACCACTGGACCTGGGGGGGCCGTGGTTACAATTGACTGGTGCCTTAGCACTATATATTATCGTTATTATTCTATCATACATGTAGTTATATATATAATCTTTATATAATAGAACATCTTTTCATCTCTTTCAAGTTTTAAATATTATTAAATCCATATTCTGTGCTGCAGAAAGGAAACATAAAATATCCTTTCATAATTCTTACTGATTTAAAGGTGCCAGCATAATTTTGAATTATACAAATTATACAAATTTACAAAATGTAAGTTATAGTTAAATTTCCAATTAGCTTTAAGAATTTAAATATGCTGTTTCTAATAGCAATATTTATAGCTAAGAATGCTTACATTTCAATTTTGATCTTTTTTCGTAAAGCGAAAGTGCTTGAATAAGGAATTCCTATCTGTCATGACTACTTAGTTTCTATACACCATAGCGAAGTTTCCACAACACCCTGTGCTTGAGCAGTTTATAGCAAGAGTAAAAATATTCCTATCAATTAATTGTCCCATTTTTGTGCCACGGGACAACATTTTAAATTACAACACCTTCATTCTTAAAATTTTCGTATTAAGAAAACAACTTCATTATGGTTTTAGAAAATATTTTTTGTATACAAATTATAGATTTTAAATTATTGAAACTAACACATTCAATCCTATACAGGTATTTTTCCAATGGTACCAAATGGTGCTTATCTATAATGATCAGATTATTTTGAATTTAAACCAAATCAAAAATAAATTTACTTTTACACGTACTTTACTTGATTAATTTTATTTAGATCAACTACCTACCAGTCAAGATTTATTAAAGTTACTAAGCTGGTAATAAAAACAAGTTGTGTGTCAGTTTCATGCAAAAACCATTTGTGCAATTGCTCTGCATGATTTTACAATAATGTTAGTAATAAATGCTATCAAATTTATTTAAAAACAATACTGTTTCTATGGAGATGAATTATTTAAAATGAAATTAATAATAACACAGTATTTAGGTAAAAACATTCATGAGGTTAAACATTTCAAAATCACCATGTGTTCAAGAGGATGAAATTGATTTCAGAACCAATGTAACATGTCTGCTCATTAAGCTGTTGTAGCATAATTAATGAACATTAAATTTTAACTGAATGGGGGATGGGAAAACAACTAAACCAGACTTGGACTTGATAAATATAATGCAGCATAATAAATGATTTATTTGGATATCTATTTAGCATGTTGAGCTGTCAAAAGTGACAAGAGATCACAGACAGCATGTAGACAATGTACTTGAACACATGTATTGTATCATGTACATGTCAGATAATGTACATACCAGTAATATATGTATAAATCAGGATTTGTTGTCTAGACATTTATTTGACAGCTTTAATGTCAAAGTGCCCTTTTACTGGTGAGTCCACCTGTCTTTTGTTTAAGGTGATGAAACATTTCTTTTTATGCCCCCGAAGGTGGGCATATTAAAATCGCACCGTCCGTCCGTCCTTCCGTCCGTCCATGTGTCCGGCTCACTAACTCGTGTCCGGGCTGTAACTTTCCCTTGTATGGACAGATTTTAAAATAACTTGCCACATGTGTTCCACATACCAAGACGACGTGTCGCGTGCAAGACCCGTGCCCCTACCTCAAAGGTCAAGGTCACACATAGTCTTTATTCACAATGGAGTACTGCATATAGGACATAGAGTATAGGTTGTCGTGTCCGGGCTGTAACTTTCCCTTGTATGGACAGATTTTAAAATAACTTGCCACATGTGTTCCACATACCAAGACGACGTGCCGCGTGCAAGACCCGTGCCCCTACCTCTAAGGTCAAGGTCACACTTAGTGTTTATTCACAATGAAATGCTGCATATAGGACATAGAGTATAGGTTGTTGTGTCCGGGCTGTTACTTTCCCATGTAAAGACAGATTTTAAAATAACTTGCCACATGTGTTCCACATACCAAGACAACGTGTCGCGTGCAAGACCCGTGCCCCTACCTCAAAGGTCAAGGTCACACTTAGTGTTTATTCACAATGGAGTGCTGCATATAGGACATAGAGTATAGGTTGTCGTGTCGGGCTGTAACTTTCCCTTGTATGGACAGATTTTAAAATAACTTGCCACATGTGTTCCACATACCAAGACAACGTGTCGCATGCAAGACCCGTGCCCCTACCTCAAAGGTCAAGGTCACACTTAGTGTTTATTCACAATGGAGTGCTGCATATAAGGACATAGAGTATAGGTTGTCGTGTCCGGGCTGTAACTTTTCCATGTATGGACAGATTTTAAAATAACTTGCCACATGTGTTCCACATACCAAGACAACGTGTCGCGTGAACGACCCATGTCCCTACCTCTAAGGTCAAGGTCACACTTAGTGTTTATTCACAATGGAGTGCTGCATATAAGGACATAGAGTATAGGTTGTCGTGTCCGGGCTGTAACTTTCCCTTGTATGGACAGATTTTAAAATAACTTGCCACATGTGTTCCACATACCAAGATGACGTGTCTCGTGCAAGACCCGTGTCCCTACCTCTAAGGTCAAGGTCACACTTAGGTGTTTATTCACAACAGAGTGCTGCATATAAGGACATAGAGTGTAAGTTGTTGTGTCTGGGCTGTAACTTTCCCTTGTATGGACAGATTTTAAAATAACTTGCCACATGTGTTCCACATACCAAGACGACGTGTCGCGTGCAAGACCCGTGCCCCTACCTCAAAGGTCAAGGTCACACATAGTCTTTATTCACAATGGAGTACTGCATATAGGACATAGAGTATAGGTTGTCGTGTCCGGGCTGTAACTTTCCCTTGTATGGACAGATTTTAAAATAACTTGCCACATGTGTTCCACATACCAAGACGACGTGTCGCGTGCAAGACCCGTGCCCCTACCTCTAAGGTCAAGGTCACACTTAGTGTTTATTCACAATGAAATGCTGCATATAGGACATAGAGTATAGGTTGTTGTGTCCGGGCTGTTACTTTCCCATGTAAAGACAGATTTTAAAATAACTTGCCACATGTGTTCCACATACCAAGACAACGTGTCGCGTGCAAGACCCGTGCCCCTACCTCAAAGGTCAAGGTCACACTTAGTGTTTATTCACAATGGAGTGCTGCATATAGGACATAGAGTATAGGTTGTCGTGTCCGGGCTGTAACTTTTCCATGTATGGACAGATTTTAAAATAACTTGCCACATGTGTTCCACATACCAAGACAACGTGTCGCGTGAACGACCCATGTCCCTACCTCTAAGGTCAAGGTCACACTTAGTGTTTATTCACAATGGAGTGCTGCATATAAGGACATAGAGTATAGGTTGTCGTGTCTGGGCTGTAACTTTCCCTTGTATGGACAGATTTTAAAATAACTTGCCACATGTGTTCCACATACCAAGATGACGTGTCTCGTGCAAGACCCGTGTCCCTACCTCTAAGGTCAAGGTCACACTTAGGTGTTTATTCACAACAGAGTGCTGCATATAAGGACATAGAGTGTAAGTTGTTGTGTCTGGGCTGTAACTTTCCCTTGTATGGACAGATTTTAAAATAACTTGCCACATGTGTTCCACATACCAAGACGACGTGTCGCATGACAGACCCGTGTCCCTATCTCAAAGGTCAAGGTCACACTTGGGTGTTTATTCACAATGGAATGCTGCATATATAAGGACATAACAGTGTCGGTTGTCAACTATGGGTGGTATTTTTTTATGTTTAGAGGCAATTTAAAATAACTTGCCGTATGTATTTGACATGTAAAGGCAAGATCAACTTTTCATGTACTGACCTTGCTCATAGGTCAATGTCACAATCGGGGGCATTCTTCACATACTGTGACAGCTCTTGTTATTTATTTGAAATAAATATTAATTGACATTTTATAATAAAATTTATTCAGAGCTAATTTCATGTCAGTTTGATCAAAAGAGAGCAAGTTGTCGGAGAGTCTAAATGATGCCCTCAGATACAAGAACTATTCCAAATGGGTCAAGTTTGTTCCATGACCATACATTCAATACAATATGAATGAGGCTGAATGAACCCCCTTTTTTGGTACGCATAAATTTTAGTTTTACAAAGTACTTAATGGGACTCAAGAGGAGAGTATGCGGTATACAGTGACTCATGTTTGGGCATGTTTTAGTGCACAGACCTTCATCATTGTTAATTATTATTTATAAGACAGGTTGTTTCATGTGGAAAATGAAAAGTATTGGGAACCAATTGGGCTCGATGAATTTAGATACTGGGTATACAAATATTGAAAACAGTTTTACATTCTCTAAATCTTAAGTTGCACTGTACATTACTGTGTACTTTATGTGCCTATTGATAAATACTCAAGAATTATTATATTTAGTTATTTACCTTGATCATCATCATCTGAATATACCATGCTCACTGGCTGAAGGATCATTATGTATATCAAAATGTACTCTGAACATTGTGAATGTGGGCTAGACTGTGGTCCTGTACTGTTTTCACCCCAGAAATTAAGGTCGAGACTGGTGAATATAGTGTTGGCAAGTACTGTTTTTACCCAGGACACAGGTCGAGACTGGTGAATGTGGTGTTGGCAAGTACTGTTTTTACCCAGGAAACAAGTCGAGAATGGTGAATGTGGTGTTGGCAAGTACTATTTTTACCCAGGAAACAGGTCGAGACTGGTGAATGTGATGTTGGCAGGTACTGTTTTTACCTAGGAAACAGGTCCAGACTGGTGAATGTGGTGTTGGCAAGTACTGTTTTTACTCAGGAAACAGATCTAGACTCAGGTGAATGTGGTGTGGGCAAGTACTGTTTTTACCCAGGAAACAGGTCGAGACTGGTGAATGTGGTGTGGGCAAGTACTGTTTTTACCTAGGAAACAGGTCCAGACTGGTGAACGTGGTGTTGGCAAGTACTGTTTTTACTCAGGAAACAGATCTAGACTCAGGTGAATGTGGTGTGGGCAAGTACTGTTTTTACCTAGGAAACAGGTGGAGACTGGTGAATGTGGTGTGGGCAAGTACTGTTTTTACCCAGGAAACAGATCTAGACTCAGATGAATGTGGTGTGGGCAAGTACTGCTTTTACCCAGGAAACAGATCTAGACTCAGGTGAATGTGGTGTGGGCAAGTACTGTTTTTACCCAGGAAACAGGTCGAGACTGGTGAATGTGGTGTTGGCAAGTACTGTTTTTACCCAGGACACAGGTCGAGACTGGTGAATGTGGTGTTGGCAAGTACTGTTTTTACCCAGGAAACAAGTCGAGAATGGTGAATGTGGTGTTGGCAAGTACTATTTTTACCCAGGAAACAAGTCGAGACTGGTGAATGTGGTGTTGGCAAGTACTGTTTTTACCTAGGAAACAGGTCCAGACTGGTGAATGTGGTGTTGGCAAGTACTGTTTTTACTCAGGAAACAGATCTAGACTCAGGTGAATGTGGTGTGGGCAAGTACTGTTTTTACCCAGGAAACAGATCTAGACTCAGGTGAATGTGGTGTGGGCAAGTACTGTTTTTATCCAGTAAACATGTCGAGACTGGTGAATGTGGTGTGGGCAAGTACTGTTTTTACCCAGGAAACAGATCTAGACTCAGGTGAATGTGGTGTGGGCAAGTACTGTTTTTATCCAGGAAACAGATCGAGACTGGTAAATATAGGCTTTCAGTTGTTTTCACAATTAAGCTTAGATAAATGAGCAAATTATACTTATCTCCCTCTGAAACAAGCAATTATCCCATTATAATTGTGTATCTTTCTTTAAGCATGTGATAGGCAGTTCCAGCCGAGGGTTTACAGATGGATCTTTCTCAGAGACAACATTTGCCTCACCCCAAGGCCTTGTGTTTCACGGGAATGACCTGTACATAGCGGATACCAATAACCATGCCATCAGAAAGGTATCGGTTTTAAGTAATAGTTTCAGCACCACAAATCACAAAGTTGGGTATAGTGTTTTGTACTCTATTGTCAAGCTTACCATGCAGTTAGTAGTGTGTGTAACATTATATATCACTGTAATTTCTCTTCCTGCTACTTATTGCACAGAAGAGGCTCATAACCATTCTGATTAATGTATTGACATAATCAAAGATATATTTTAAGAAATTGCATACAATACAATAAACCTCAAGATATATGTAGCCTTGTCTAAGGAGAAATAAGAAGCTGTATTACACAAAGTTTATACAACAAAAACCCTTCATAATATGTCCTTTTCTTGGAAAAATTAAACAATATTTATAAAAATATTTTTTAGGCCGCCTTGGAAACACAGGAAGTGGTGACAGTTGCAGGTACTGGTTCTCAGGGTTCAGACAAGATAGGAGGGGAAACTGGCCTCAAACAGGAAATAGCCTCTCCATGGGACCTAGAATTGGTAGATGGACTTGGTAAGACTTTGATCTGGTTGAAAGGATAATTGCCCCTTTATTATTCAACATAGAAATTATCACATATCCATAAGCAACTTATTTTCACTAAGCATAAAAGAGACGAGCGATTAAAATCATTTTGGAATTATTTTGTTTTACTGAGATGGGAGAAAAACCATTTACAATGGCCCCTTATGTAAGATAGGTTCATACCAACCCTAGTGCAGTGTTTGACAGAGACTTTGTAAACCTCTTCCTATGCTTGGGTTGGGATGTTTCTATCTTACATAAGCTGACATGATAAATACTTATAATGTTGCATTTAATGCAAACTTTGCCCCTTTATTATTTGACTAAAACTTCGCAATACTTATACTTTAAAGCCGTGAAATAGTCGAGCACTGTCTCTGTGAAAGCTCTTGTTTTGTCTGCGTTTTCTTGCAAATTTTAACTGACAATTTAATCACAAACTGACTTGTGGCTCATATATATACTGGTAGCATTAAAGGATCACAGTAATGAGCGTGACCTTTCATTGAAATATATAAGTCACTGTGAATATTTAGTAACATTTAGAGAGTACCTGTTGAGTGGTCAAAATAGTGTTCTGTACAATAATTATTAAAACAATAGATAATGCAGGTTGACTTTTGATATATATTACCATGATTATTGTTATTTATTATTAGATGATGACCTACCATGATAACTACCTATTTTGTTTAATAATAAATGTATTGAATGCAAATCAATGTGTTTTTATTGGTGCAAGCTTATCATGTGACTAGTAAATCTCTCTCCATTGGTTGAGCAAATCAGGATGGTTTGGCATCATGTCAATTTGGAAACATTTCAACAATTATCATTTATAATATTGTTTAAAAGCTTGTTGAACTTTGAGGGAAAATATTTATTTTGGTGTCAAGACAATGTTTATGATCTTAACTTAATTATGAGATGAAACAAAAACAAAAAATCAGCGACCACTATACCATGACAGCCATGTCATTTATACATGGTCACTAGTTAACCTTTGAAATACCCCATATTTATAATGAAATGCTTATACAGTCCACTGTTCAACTAGTTAGTGTACTGTATGCATACTGTTGTCCTAAGCGGAGCTGTCTGTCACACACATTGTACCTCTGTTTAATTACACCTATGAAAGCTTGATAAATGTTTATGTTAGCATTAGACATTGTAAGCCATACATGGTACATTATCTGACAAGTGAGACATTTATAATGTTCACATGGATTCAAATGTATAATATCCTTTCTTAAGATCATAGCAATTTTTCATTTTAGGAATTAATTGTTGTGTCCTTCAAGAATTAATTTATTGATGTAAAGACAAATCTACATTATTTCTTTCTAGTATCTTTGGTTTTATTCAGTAGCCATGGACTAGTGTGATCTGCCTTGATTTCCAATGCTTCAAAAAGCTATTTTTAATTAATTATTTTTAAAAAAAATTGTATAAACTTTCAACTTTCATGATATTCTAAACAATTTCATTCAGCTGTTTATTTTCAGTCAAATATTAAATAATTGCTCTAGGACACAATAATGATAGTACTGGTAATTACTTGAATGTTTACTTGTCCGTTCTTATATAACCATGTCATGACCCATTGATGATAGCCATGGCTGGAGCCCATCAGATAGGGACATTATTTTGGTCTACACCCCCCCCCCCCCCCGGGCTCATAGACACATGTTTCTGACCTTTCTTATTTCAGGAGGTGAAAAGGATGCCCTTTTGATGATGGCCATGGCTGGGAACCACCAGATGTGGACATACTTTCTGGCAGATGCCACCTGGCTCAAAAACACGTAAATAACATAAAAATTATTACGATTTTAGCTTGCCCGATTTAGAATAAAATAAATGTTGCAATAGCCTTGGCGTTCTTGTCTGCAGTCTCATTGCTGGCAAAATGCTTCACCTAGGACACAGCTCAGAAACTGAACATCAAGGCGTATAACTCCTACCTGATTAGTTATAGAGCTGTTAATCAACAGATGTTTTTTGGCATTCTCTCCTCGTCTTCCTTGTTTAAACCAAATGTTTGATAAAGTACTTGCTACAACAGCTTTATCAGTCCATGGATGTATCTGTTTAGAGAATACTATATTAACCAATAAATATATGTATATTATTGTTTTAATACATGATCTACAGGTATAGTTCGAGGATTTCGTTCAATTAGCTAAATTACTTGCTAATTAACATTGACTTCACAAAATAAAAATTGTTAATCCTGTCGAGAATAACTTAAACTAATTTCTCTCTGTCTTAAAAAGCTTTTGAAAAGGAGAACTTTTAAACAATTTATATCAAAACAAAAATAGCATGCTGAGTTTGATGATGTTGTATGGGACAAATTGGGGCCTATAGATTGCCTTGAATGAGCCAGGTTCCCCATTGGGGACGTCCTCTAGGTCTAGGGGTTTGATAATTTTTCATCTAAGTATTTAAATTATAATGCAATAATAAACAATGATTTGAATGGCTTACATGATTATACACAAAGTTTTACATAACTATATCATTTGCACCGAAGCTTTGAATTGGCTATGTCATAGAATCGTGAAATTAACGAAAATACCCTTAAAAAATAAATCTATCTTCTGTTAAACCTACGAATATTCAAGTATTACTGTAATAGGATTACAGTGGTTCTTTATTTTTTCAACCTCCATAAAATTATAGGCACCATCCAGCAGGGACTTGCCTTAGGTTCAGTGGGAGCGGGCTAGAGGAAAATCGTAACAACAGCTACCCGGAAAAGGCGGGATTTGCTCAACCATCAGGGCTGACAGTTTCTAGGAAAAATGCCTGCCTTTTGTATGTACATCATTGGTGGCAATCCTGGTTCTTCTAATTAGAAGAAGTAGAACCTAATAGTGTACTGGGTGTATACAACGATATTATAATGATCCGTGCAAAAATAACTTATTTTGGAGGATACTTTATCGGCACCATTAAATTTGGATTTTGAAACCATCAATAACCATTTAGCTTACTTGAAAAAATAAATGCATTTTTGTAGGCTTTTACTATGCTAATTGAATAAGCATTTTATGTTTTATAGCAATGAATAATGGCAATGTTTACTCTGCACCAAATAAACTGGCCCTGTTAGTAGCCGTGTGTGCACTTGCAAAAAGTACAGCAATCACTTGCTTTTTTCGTCAATATAATACTTTCGTATTGACCTTAGCTTCAACCATCAATAAACTCCAATAAATGTTGCCTACTGCATGATGTTTAATGAGAAAGGACATAAATTATGGTGTCATATTTATTAAAAAATATTTTGTATTAATCTATTACAGTGTTGCAGACAGCGAGAGTTCAAGTATCCGGCGCGTACAGTTGAAAGATGGCTCTGTAAAAAATGTGGTTGGAGGAGATATTGACCCAAATGTGAGTTGAGTAATGTAAAGATATTCCCCAATTAAGTAAGTCAAAGCTAATCAAGTAAATTTCATCTTAAATCAAGAAAATAATTTTAGATCTTGGGTTTTTTAACCTTCATAAGGACACCTTTTCTTGGTTTTTTAAACCTTTTTCTCTGATGTTACATAAAAACTCCTGACTAAACTATAAAAAAGAACCAACTCAGTTTTTGAACACAGAAGTCAAGATTTGTCAAAGCCTTGGTTTCATTGTCAGCTTCATTGTTGGCTCTTTTGGCAGCAACATTGTCAGCAACATTGTCAGCATCATTATCTTGTTATTTATAAAATTAAGCTTGGCCAAAACTGAAATTACTCTTTTAGAACCTGTTTGCCTACGGAGATACTGACGGGGTTGGGACAAAGGCGGGACTTCAGCACCCCCTGGGTGTTGCCATGGCAACTGATGATGGGCCACTGTATGTTGCTGACTCATATAACCACAAGGTAAGTTCTTATGCCACACCAATCTGATCTTTTATTTGACAGTTTTGCCACACTTTTTTCAGAAAGTAAAAACAAAATTATTTTGTTCACCTGATTGCCCCCATTTTTCACACTGTTACATGAAACAACGCATGTCTGTGACAACACCCTGGAGACTAAAGTAGTTCTCTAAAATGAAGACTTACACATAGGTTGCAGAAAAAGTTTAAATGTTCAAGTTTGTCATTTTGATATAAACAATATTTTGCATTTGCCCTTTCATGATTTAAAACAAATATTGTATTTTCATTCTGAGTTTAAAACTGATGAACAAGAAAAATATACTGGTGTAGCTTTACAAAAAGTTTAAGCTTAAGGTTTAATTTCAGTGCCCCCAAAAGCCAGCATTTTCACTATTGAATTTAATATTTGCAATTTAGCATACTGTAGATTGTTTCGGTTAGGCAAGGTCGTTTTTTCACACTTTTAAGCTTTATAAGGAAACAGATTGGAGTATTTTGATATACTTGGTGTCTTTGTTGACAGTATTGGCATTAAAAAACTTTAACATCTGCCATAGCTAAAAAACTGTTCAAGATATTCAAATTTAAATGGGTACACATGTTTTCAGAGACAATATGAACATGTAAAGCAAGACCCATAACTCTTGCTATATTATATCATGTTCGGCACAGCGTTCAATTGGAAAAAACAATAAACATGTGTTGGTGTTTGGTCCACAGCACTTGACTCTTTGGCCATATGAAGCTTTCTGACCAATAACAAATGTTTTCAACATAAACAGTAAAACCATAGCAGTTTCCTTTATCAGCTCAACTTGTACAATTTGCCATATCTAATAAGGGTGAGTGTGATCTAGTGGTATCTGCTGCTCACCTTTGAGGTTGTGGGTTCAAGGCCCACCTGGGTGAGGCTGGTTTAGTGGTATAGGTGACTGCCTGAGACTAACCCAAGAGGTTGTGATTTTGATCCCCACCACAGGAAGTCTCAGAAAAGAGACAAGTACTGGTTTCTATGAAGGAAACAGTCTCTAGAGAAATATAATATATCAGCTTTCAACAAACTTCACCATTAAGGTAACATAAATCAGTACGAGTTGATTATTTGTCTCAACTTCTTTCTTTAATTCATTTTTATAATTAATTTCAGATAAAGGTTGTTGACATTGCAAAAAGGAACTGTAGCACACTTATCGGCTCTGGGAAACCGGGAAATGCCAAGGGAGCTAACCTGTTACAGTGGGAGCTTAATGAACCAGGGGGAGTAACTTGTGATGTAAAAAACAAGCGTCTGTACATCGCCGACACAAACAACTGTGATATTAAAGTCTTGGATCTGAAGAATGAAACATTGCTTAGTGTAAGTTATAAAAATTTGTTTGATTTATGTTGTTTGAACTCTATTGGTCAGAGATGGCATTTCTTTATATATGAACCAAGTTTTCCTGAGGCTTCCCCACTTTTTCTGAAAGAAAACCAAGTTTATTAGATGGAGTCTGTTTGTGTATGGGTAGGCATGTGTTTGGCATAATCAATTTATGTTAGCTGTCCATGCATAGAGGTATTTGAAAACATCTTTGCACAAATGTGACAAGACCTGTTTCCTCTGCAATACCAATGTATGCAGGTCAAACGCCAAGGTTTTACTCATTTGTCAAAAACCCTTGCATTTAGCTTGTCTCAGCTTAAACTTGGCCATTGAAAAGAGGATTTTGAAATAAGTTGGTACACATGTTCACCATGACCAATGTGTCCTCTGCAAGAGCCATAATTTGTGGGCCAAAGATAAAGGTCAAAATCTAGGATCATTGGTAAAAAGTCGTTGTATTTTAGCTTGACCAAGCCGTGACTAGGCCATGCATAGCAGGTTTAAAAAAAAATGTTACAAATGTTTGCTATAATAACACTCATGTTAGAATTTTACACATAAAGGTCATAATTCCTATATTTTCTCCTGTAAAGACTGTTACTTGGTCATGCATTTGTGGAATTCAAAATAACTTCATTTGACCATTACAAGACTGTGACACCGGCAAAACAATTCAATTTCTCACTTCAAGATCATTATCACACTTCGAGGTGAATATCTCATTCCAAGGTCTTTGGTCAAAAATTTTTGGTTCTGGGGGTTTGGGTCAAATAATCTACAGGCGCATAAGTTTGCACTTAGGTCACAGCTCATGTTTTATAAAAGATAGTCATGTACAGTCACAACTAGTTGGCAGTCAAAACTAGTTGGCTCGATATCCTTGTTGGCTCAGATCAGTTTAAAAGGACTGATTTGTTATACCCCCAAAGGTTGGCTTATTTAAATCACACCGTCAGTCTGTCCGTCCGTACGGCTCAACTTCTGGTGTCTTGGCTGTAACTTTCTCCTGTATTGACAGATTTTAAATAACTTGCCACATGTGTTTGGCATATATAAAGACGATGTGTCGCGTACAAGACCTGTGTTCCTACCTTTAAGTTTAAGGTTATAATTAGTGTTTGAATACTATGGAATGCTGCAAATGAGACATAGAGTATAGGTGGTTGTGTCCGGGCTGTAGCTTCCTCGTATATGGACAGATTTTAAAATAACTTTTCACATGTTTGACATATCAAAAGGATGTGTCACATGCAAGACCTGTGTTCCTACCTTTAAGGATAAGGTCATGCTGCAAATGAGACATAGAGTATAGGTGGTTGTGCCACGGCTGTAACTATTTCATGTTTGAACAGATTTTAAAATAACTTGCCAAATATGTTTAACATACCAAAACAAAGTGAAGCGTGCAAGACTCATATCTCTAGCTGGAAGGTCAAGGTCACACTTAGCAATGAATACCATGAAATGCTGCATATAAGGACTTTTGGCTGTAACTTCCTCCTGTATGGACAAATTTTAGAATAACTTGCTTCATGTGTACCACATATCAAGTTGATAGTCTTGTGCAAGACGTGTGCACCAACTTCTAAGGTCAAGGTCAAACTAAGTGTTTGTTTACTATGGAATGCTGCATATAAGGACATAAGACTGTAGGTTGGCAAATATGGGTGGTATTTTTATGTTCTTAGGCAATTTGAAATAACTTCAATCCTATGGCTCTGACATAATGTCATGTGTTCTTGCAAATGCACCAGCCATGTTGGTAAGACATACTGCCATGTTGTCTTGTAAATGAAACAGCTACATTGGTTAGACATAATGTCATGTGGTCGTGCAATGCCACCAGCCATAATGGTAAGCCATAATGCCATGTAGTATAGCTAATGCACCAGCCATGTTGGTTAGACATAATGCCATGTGGTCTTGCAAATGACCAGCCATGTCAGTTAGACACAATTCTATGTGGTCTTGCAAATGTGCCGACCAAGTTGGTTAGACATAATGTCATGTGGTCTTGCAAATGCACCAGCCATGTTGGTTAAACATAATGCCATGACTGTGGTCTTGCAAATATACCAGCTATATTGGTTGGTTAGACGTAAAAACGGTAATGGACATTTCATTGCTAATTTCTTCCCTTTTTTTATATTCTGGCAAGGTCAATGTCACATCGGGGGCACTCGTCACATACTGTGACAGCTTTTGTTTTTACTATATGTCCATATAAAATTCGATCCGATGGCTCGATTTCTTGAGGGTCGATAATTCTCCACACTGATGGTCCCCACAGGGGCAGGTTGCGTTGTTTTGACACACCACGCCCCCGTCCGTTTTTTTGTTTTTTTTTATAAAAATTTTTTATTAAATTTTAGTAAGAATATGATGTGGCAACTGTAACTTGTGAAAAATGGCAAAAAAAAATTATTTTAATTTTTTATTTTATTATCTTTGTAAAGTACAAAGATAATAAAATAAGAAATTAAAAAAAAAATGCCAATTTTCACAAGTTACAGTAACCACATCATATTCTTACAAAAATTTGATAAAAAAATTTGATAAAAAAAAACAAAAAAAACGGACGGACTTTGTTGTGTTTGCTTGGCTTGAGAAAGACAATAGCCCGATTGGTTATGAAAATCTGACCTTTGTTAATGTTATGTCGCAATTTCATATTTATCCTTTTTATTTCTATTGCGTAAATATCAAAACTTAATGATATTTTCATGGTACCAAGTCGAATGCGTCATGTTGCGAACTGTACGATGTGTGTACGGTAACTATGTCCAATAAATACTCTTCTTTTGCGGAGATAACGTAGCAAATAACAAACGAGGTAAACAAACTTTTCTTTGTCGTCTTGTTCATCAAAGAAAAATATACATTCGGTAAGCAAACCCGCTTGGCTCGATAATCTCGAAGCTCGAAGTATTTTGACCGGTCCCTGGAATATCGTACCAACGGGTTTCGACTGTCCAGTGCGTAAACGTTTTGAGGATCCTACAATTTGTCCAAATCCGATCTTTGCACAAATCATCAAATGTTGAAAATTTGTTTTTTTGTCGCTTCTAGTTTTTATATGTTTGTTAATGAAAATGTATCCAAGACCGTTTTCAAACCAGCTTGCAGTTGCCCATTAACCCAGAATTTTTCAAATTAATAAATCAGAAATAATGAACATGATCCAGTCTCCAGAGCGTGCCTTTAAGAATTTGCCTTGGCTGAGCTTCTGGATGTATACGCTGCAGAGCCTTTCAGCATGTACGTAGCTTGTTAACTGATTTTTTTTAAATTAATATTTAATAACTAATTTAATTCTTGAATGATTGACATGTTTCAATTGAGTGAATGTGCAGATTATTAGTAATGATTTGTATATATATGTATATTTAGATTATATCAACAATAAAAACAACTTTCCATAGACATCCAATTGGCAAGGGAGACAAACTGGTATTTATTGTTTTATATGATCTGGGTGGGTTTTCTGCCTTATAGAATTAGGGCATATTAAATACGTCATTAACAACACTATAATAATGTATTGATTATTGGCTAAATAGAAGATTATAAGGACAGAGTGATACTGGTATAAAATAATGAGAAGGCATATATATGACCAGGAAAAATTAGGGTAAGAATTAGATAGTCATACAATGGAAATATTTCATAGATATAGAGATTTGAATTTCATTGACTTTTGTTATTATATACATTCTGGGACCAATAATACACATGTAATCCTACTCCCAGATACATGTTACAATTTCACTTATACCTGAAATTCCAATCATTGCTAGAGGACTTCTTGTTCATGTTTTGACAATTTTTTGTTCTGTAAGTAGTTTGCTTCATAAACATTGGAATAGACCTGGTGCACAACCTGCACA
This sequence comes from Mya arenaria, assembly GCF_026914265.1. Classification (NCBI taxonomy): domain Eukaryota; kingdom Metazoa; phylum Mollusca; class Bivalvia; order Myida; family Myidae; genus Mya; species Mya arenaria. The sequence goes on along the minus strand of NC_069133.1, from coordinate 32,480,337 downwards.
ATGACCTTATAAACTTTGCTTGCAGGGATTATAAAAAGAATAAGAAATTGTAATTGATTAGAAACAGGTTCAAGTATATATACATTGCAAAATAACTTAGACATTAGATTTGATTATATAATAATAGTATATCAACTTACGTTATTTTGTTTTCAGCTACCGATTCTTTTCACAAGTGAATCCCAAAAATCAAGTGAGGTGAGAATCCTTTGTACCAAACCTGTTACCATGTCAACAAAAGAAGGAATTCCTGTTACCTTGGATATCAGTCTAGCGGAGGGAGTCCATTTGAACGAGGAGGCACCTAATTCATGGACAATTTACTTTGAAGGTCAGGAAAACTTGATTAATGGTAGTTTTCTTGTTGTAATGTTTAGTTTTCAATCGATGCTGCAGCAGTGTACAAGTTCGAGGTATATATTGAATTGTTTAACAATACATGAAATGTGTATATAAATATATATTTCACAACTATTTATTTAAACAATTATACATATATTTTAAAAGATATGTAGTCTACATGTATATAAACTTTTATTTTATTACAAAATTCCCTGGTTTTACATTTTATTCAATTCAACCAAATAAAAACCATGTCTCCACTAAGAGTAAAATGTATAGACACCTATAAGTACAGTACACAACAGTTTGTGTGTGAAAATTACTGCACGTTATTATTTGAATTCCTTACACCTTTTAGATGAGAGTCTACAAAAGGAGCTCGCCATTTGTGGAACCACTATGACAGGGGAGTTAACTCAAGCTCTTCAACAAACTTTGCTCCAGTTACCAGCACAAATTGTTTCCATTGGTGGTGAATTGTGCTTAAAATTAGATCTGTATATTTGTGATGATGCTGGCATGTGTAAAATGGCCAAAGAAGTTTTAAAACAGAAGCTCAATAGTTCTGAAATGAAGTTCCACTTAAGTTTATCCTAGTGTTGATTTCTACTACTATTTGTAGCTGCAAAAGTGAAATTGGTATTTTAATTAACCACTCTGCATTTGTTGATCAAGGACATGGCTATTGAAACGGTCCACGGTATTGAAAATTTATTAAAAGTTGAAGTTGAGTTAAAAATTTAAACTTTCACAAATTCTGGCATAAATAGCTTTCATTGTGTGTGTGTTTATGTCCTTTTAAATTAACACATACTTACATGATGAAGCATACAAAAAGTAGTTCACACATACACATACATTTACCTACATGATGTAGCATACAAAAAGTAGTTCACACATACACATACATTTACCTACATGATGTAGCATACAAAAAGTAGTTTACACATACACATGCCTACATGATGTAGCATACAAAAAGTAGTTCACACATACACATACATTTACCTACATGATGTAGCATACAAAAAGTAGTTTACACATACACATGCCTACATGATGTAGCATACAAAAAGTAGTTCACTCATACCTACATGATGTAGCATACAAAAAGTAGTTTGTACATCCACATACCTACATGATGTAGCATACAAAATGTAGATCACACATACATTTACATGGATGATGACTTACAAAATGTAGTTCACACATTCACATACCTGGATGACGTAGCATGCAAAAAGTAGTTCACAGATACATATACCTGGATAATGTAGCATACAAAAAGTAGTTCACACTAGCACTTACCTGGATGATGTAGTTTACAAAAAGTAGTACACATACACATACGCATTTGCACCTACATGTACTCTATTATACTATTTGTTTACCAAGGCTGAATGTCCAAGGTCTTTAAGTACATTACACGTACCCACATATATCTTATTGCTTACTTACATTTTGAATGCAATTCTATTTAATGGAGTTCTATGTAATTGACATACACATGTTTGATAAAACTTTCAACTACCTTGTTGTCATGTCTGTATTAAATTTCTGATGCGAAATCTTTTTCTTTTAAGGGAACAGATTTCTGTTTAAGCTATAAATGGAGGATGTACAGAGTTTATTAAACAAGATTTCCACAATTGATAGAAATGAGCCTTGTGTGTTTTTATATGGTCAGTCAGGGTAATAATTATTGAGGAGAAAGATGGTTGCTTCTGTGTTTAAAGGTCATTAAAAGTTAAAAAAAAAACTATTCATTTTGTTAATGTTTTTTTTAAATGTGATTGACAATGCTTGAATGGGTCCAAAGGTACCTTGGAGTATCCATTTCTCTAGACATGTTCTGGTCAAAACATATGAGCAACACCATTAAGGCAAACTCTACCAAGTCCTGTATCAGAAGAATAATCGCGTCATGTCCACCCAAAGCCAAGGTAAATGCGTACCGCCTATATGTACGTCCAACCTAGTATGCGTGGAAAGTCTGGTCCCCACATGCAGACTGCCTCATTAATCAACTTCTAATGGTTTAACGTAGGGCAACCCGCTTTTTCAAGAACTAGTATATGGAGGCTATTCGTTGCCAAAAGTCCAAACGTGTAATTCACACAATGTGCTTCTTAATCGTACTAAATATCTCTTACATTTGTCAATGTAGATGTGCTATTTGTTGTTTCTATTCGTCAGTTTTTCCGTATTGATTTGTCATTTATCATTATAGTTGTCAAAATGTATATTTGTCAGATCTACCCTGTATAAACTCACTAAAACATAGATCGTATAACTTGCCTTAAAGAATATGATGATGTAATTTAGAAAGCCGAATCATGCATATGTAAAACTGTAATCCTACAGTCGACACTCGCATTCGTAAAATGAACATTTGCAGTCCAACAAGTCCAGGTTTACAAAAGTGAATTGACAAGTTCTGAATAACAAGGATAGACGATTTCGCCTATACCTTAATATATGGTAAATGTCACCGAAAAAAACAAAGGTGAATGGGCGGAGCTTACGATTCGGATTTTCTTTCGTTTATTTCAATCGAATCAAGCAAGGGAGATAACATCTTCGCCTACTTCCTGTAAATTCCCGGTTGTAAGTCCGAGAACTCTCTCTTTATTTCACAATAAAAAACTAAAATTAACTTCATCTTTTATTTTATTTTGACGATCAATGTTCCTAAATGGGTTATAAATCACCATATTATTTAGTCAATTGCAGTTGGGTGTATCTGAGCTGGGTTCACGGACCCAGATTTATACTGCCACTGTCAGTTTTTTTTTACTTATATACCCAAGCAAGCAAAAACTGTTCGTTTATTATATTTACAAGTGGACCATGGGCGGGTCGTTCAGTGGGGGGGGGCGGTAGGGCCTGTGCCCCCCCCCCCCCCCAGTTGGCCCGCAAGTAAACTTAAAGGTTAATTTTTTTGTCAATATTTCTCAGAAAAAAGTACTTAATTACGCCATAATGCACCAATTCAGACTAAAAATATTCTAGGGGGAGTACCCCTAAACCCCACTTCCCACATTTTAAACATATAAATGTCATGCCCACTCATGGGATCATGTCCAAAAAGTTGTGCCCTTAAGTAACGCCCCTCTAACGCAAGTCCCTGTTCAAAACCTGCTCCAGCAAACCCACGAAACTTTTGATGGACATCATAATGATATCCACCTAGTTTTGTCTGATGTTATACATTTACTATCTTAATATGCATGTATGGTGTAAACGTGTAATTTCAATACATCATTGAAACAAAATATCCATGTGGATGGAAGAACAGCCCTCCAACCCACTTGTGTCCCCCAGTTATGAATTACGGGATCTGCCACTGTGAACCATAACAATCAAGTGGGGGATTTCAAGAACATGAAAAATAGATATCGTGAGCCTTAGTTTAGAAAAACAAACGCGCGATTTTTCCCCTCCAAAAGGGCTAGGGCCGCTTCACCTAAATGTGAAAAAAGCTCTGACTGTTGAGTGTGAGTGGGGACAAAAAATAAGCCCTGTCCGGGATTCATCTTTGTTATTATTCAACAAATCTTTATCAAACTTTCAGAAATTAATGGCCATGTTGTAAACTTTCGCCTCTGTGAATTTGGTACAGGTCACATGACCCTGACTGGAGTTATCTCCCCTTGATGTGTTAAAGTAGGCAAAATAAGCCCTGTCCGGGATTCATCTTTGTTATTATTCAACAAATCTTTATCAAACTTTCAGAAATTAATGGCCATGTTGTAAACTTTCGCCTCTGTGAATTTGGTACAGGTCACATGACCCTGACTGGAGTTATCTCCCCTTGTAGGCAAAATTAGCTTTGTCCGGCCTAACTCCAGGGCAAACAACCTAGACATGGAGGGGTGGGGGGTATTCGTTAGCCTAAGGCTTACAGTTCTAGTTAGCAATAAATTGACTTCATCATTAAAATACTTTATAAATTACCTAGAAAATAATATTCGTTATAGTATAATGTACGAGTTATATGAAGTTGTAATCTAAGTGTATTGTATCCATGCAATTCCAGCTACCAGATAATAAACCTCTCACTGGTGCATCTAAGTGAATAATTTCAACTTAATGAAAATTTAGATTTGTTTCTTCGTAAATTTTAAATTATCTAATATTACGAGTGGAATGGAAATAATTTATCTGTACACTGAAGCATAAAATAACTTCAATAGGTCTGTGATTAGTACTGTTTACACGCGGAAAATTGAAGATTTGAATTTGCTGTACTCTTTCCGACTAAAGAAAAACAAGAGAATTGGACATTGAATTATGCTTGTTTGTCTAAAGACAATATAGTTATACCAACATATCGCACACCATTTTAAAGGTAATTGACTCTTCTTTCCATGTTACTTATTTAAAAATGGATTGTTTATATGTTGGTTGAGAAATTTGCATAAAACTGGACTCTACCGTGAAATCGGCTAAGTTTGAGTTACATACCTTGTTTCTATTTTGTATATCAAAGACTAAATATCTTCAGATGTGTTGTTTACCTCATAGTATGTACCCAAAATGGTTTTAAACAACATTTAAGTGACAAACAATGATCCAGATGCCTGTGGATGCAACGAGAATAAAACTCAAATCGGTACAACAAAAAATGAAAATGTGCAGTGTAAAATGTAAACATACAACCGATGGGTTGGCGGTTGTAAAATGTAAATTGGTAAATCATCAATGTTAGAAACCTAAAATACACACATACACGTCTGGACTTTTGGCAACGAATGGCCTCCATACTAGTAGCGCAAGCGTGATGTTGTCCCACACCTACCCATATACTTACACAATCATTTAACTCCGCAAGGGGGCACAACTTAGCTAGGAAATCAGCCTATCTACACAACTTCTTGTCATCTACCATAAAATGAAGTCAACCAGTTTACTTTCCGAGCTCAATATTTTATCACATGGCGAGACGATGATGATGATATCACCTGGCTGCCTGGTATCTACTTATTTCATTTATGAAACCATAATAGATGACGCGGATGTTTTTGAAACCTGACTGAAAGAGAGCAATTGCAGTTCACCAGCATACCAAGTCTGGGGTACCGGGATAGAAGCATTCTTTAGTTATAGAACGAAAACAGATTTTGAGCTCAACGTCACCACGACCTAGACCTACGACCAACCTACGTCAAAATAGTTAGGGGATCTCTACCGAGTTCTAGGAATCTGGTCCTATTGATTGGAAACTGCATATTTTCAGTCAACGGTCATAACAACCTTGACCATTGACCCACTGCGTACTTTCAGCTTACCTTCACAACGACCTTGACCTTTGACCCACATACCTCTAAAGCAATAGGGTTCATCTGATGACCATGACCAACCTGCCTACAAAGGTTCCCGTGCCAAAGCGTGCTTCATATGCTAATTGAAAACCGATTTCCAGCTTATGAAATGTCACCACTGACTTGACCTTTGATCCACTGACCTAAAAATTGATGTGGGCTATATGTCATCATCAAATTTTGACCCACTGACATCAAAATTAATAAAGTTCATTTCATGGTCATGATCAAACTACCTGAAGAGTTTACGGACCCTGTGCCTAAGCGTTTTTCCTATATTAATCGGAAACCGATTTCCAGCTGAATGTTATATCCTATTGTCACCACGGCATGGACATTTGACCAACTTACCTCAAAATCAAAATGCACAGACATCTCAGGTTCTGTAATTCTAACAGTTATAAACTTAAGGTTTACTGTTTTTAGTTATGAGTAAAGTGTGCCATAAGGTTTCGATGAATAAGGATAACTCTACACGCTTCCAGTTTATATAGGGTATGATAAAAAGGGAGAAACAGGGGCGGCCTCAGGAATTGACGCTAGAGGGGGCGCAACCCTTAGAAATGTGCGCCCTCTCTTAATCCACTAGTTGGAAATGTGAGAAAAAAATTAAACTAATTATAACAAGTTTAATGGTATTTGCTTTCATTTTCATTTGAGATATTTAAAACAAAACTCACATGATTGTTTTCTCAACAAATAGCAAAAATGATCTGAATAAAAAAACAAACTATACTGACCTGAGGGGAATATTTAAAGTACATTTATTATAAAAGCATTTTAAGTAAATTTTGAATGAATTAAGCGCGCACAACGTCACTACGAAATTTGCATATCACGTGACTTTCTGAATGAAGAAATACCATATGAAAATCTAAATTTAATTACTTTTAATTGGGAGGTATTAAGTCTACTTGGTATGGGATAGGTTTCGATATTGTACCATGGAGAGAGTCAATAAACTGTTTTGTTATGGTATGTTGTTTTGCTTTATATGATTTTAAAATATCCTAGTCACTTAGAGATCGTTGTAATGGTAAATATTGAAACATTGTCTGACTGACTTTTACACTGATAACCTTGACACTTAGATACAAGATTCTTAAAAGTTTGCCGTATAAGATAACAAGAAACATTAGCTGGACGAGCTATACGACAGGAATAAAAGCATGCATAGAATAACATAACAATGAGCTGGTGGCCTTGAAATAAAAACATATTGGTTTAAATGGCATATTGGAAAATGCCATTTGAAATAAATTGTGAAAAAAACAACATAATTAATGTGTAACATAAACGCACGCACGTACACGCGATTTATTATATTTGCGCATTATTTATTTCCAAAAATAACCTACTGACAAAGCTTGTCCCGGTTTTGAGGCAAAACTTCGCATTCAAAACTCCTGTCAATAGCATAAAGATCAAGGCCATATTCACACATAAGAGACGTTACTTAGTTGCGTGTTGGAAATGTAACATTGTCCTGCTTTTTGAAAACTCGCACAGCTTTGAGACAGTATGAAAGACCTTAAGGGCAGAGGCACACATATAGATCAGCCCTATTATTATGTGGGCGATAAAATGTGCTTCGATGAACTCCTCTACTTCTACTGTATCAGTAGTTCAGGTATTTAAAGGGGACATATATAGGTTACACTTAAAGCCGCACTCTTTACAAAATTGACCGTTTGAACAACTTTTGTTTTATTTCTTGTCTTGGAATCAGAAAATATTTGCTTAACTGTCTATGAACCAGCGATACAAGACTGCTGGTAAAATATCAGATCGCAGTCTAACTAATAGTTGCGACAATTTATGTTTTATGGCTTAAAACGCTTTGAAAAAAAATATTTTTTCGACAGTTTTTAAAATTGTTGAGATCTGTTCTGTGGCGTGTTATCTAAAATGACTGAATGGAAAGCATTGATTCGAATATCACCTGATTCTGAGACAAAAACTAAAAATATGTCAATCTGTGAGAGTGCAGCTTTTAAATATAAATTGTTTTAAACTTTACTGCCTTTTTATCTTAAACTCATTCGACTTTAATAAACAAAACAAAAAAAAGACATTTGTGTACAGATAAAATAGATGTTAGTGACATTATGTCGATTTCGAATTTGTGGCCACGTAGATATTAATTGAAAACCCCATTTACAAGGGTTAATATAATATTAAACTGTTCACAAATCATATGGCTTTTGTTTTATCAAAAAAGTCAAATGAGTTAAACATAATAATGCATAAAAAGTAAACAAACATTGCGTCCATCATGTGTTAACTATAGTGTGCCTCTTAGAAACTACTAGTTTGTAAGGAGTTTAATTGACGTTTAAACTTTAAACGAAGGATAAAATAACGAAATGGAGAGTGCACGTGAAACATTGATATATACACGTATCATAATGAAGTATGCACTTAACGAAATAGAGAATGTACCTACGGTAACGTTTTGATAAGTACACATACCGTACTGTAGTGCGAACATAACGAAATGGAGAATGCACCTAACATATTTAAGGGTGTACATAACATAATGAAGTATGCACCTAACATAATGAAGTATGCACATAACGAAATAGAGAATGCACCTAACATATTGAAGGGTGTACATAACATAATGAAGTATGCACCTAACATAATGAAGTAGGCACATAACGAAATAGAGAATGCACCTAACATATTGAAGGGTGTACATAACATAATGAAGTATGCACCTAACATAATGAAGTATGCACATAACATAATGGAGAATTCACCTAACATATCGAAGGGTGTACATAACATAATGAAGTATGCACATGACGAAATAGAGAATGCACCTAACATATTGAAGGGTGTACATAACATAATGAAGTATGCACCTAACATAATGAAGTACGCACACAACATAATGGAGAATGCACATAACATAATGAAGGGTGTACATAACATAATGAAGTATGCACATGACGAAGTGGAGAATGCACCTAACATATTGAAGAGTGTACATAACATAATGAAGTATGCACATAACGAAATGGGGAATGCACCTAACATATTGAAGGTTGTACAAAACATGATGAAGTATGCACATAACGAAATGGAGAATTCACCTAACATATTGAAGGGTGTACATAACTTAATGAAGTATGCACATAACGAAATGGAGAATGCACCTAACATATGGAAGGGTGTACATAACATAATGAAGTATGCACATGGCGAAATGGAGAATGCACCTAACATATTGAAGGGTGTACATAACATAATGAAGTATGCACATAACGAAATGGAGAATTCACCTAACATATCGAAGGGTGTACATAACATAATGAAGTATGCACATGACGAAATAGAGAATGCACCTTACATATTGAAGGGTGTACATAACAAAATGAAGTATGCACCTAACATAATGAAGTACGCACACAACATAATGGAGAATGCACATAACATAATGAAGTGTGTACATAACATAATGAAGTATGCACATGACGAAGTGGAGAATGCACCTAACATATTGAAGAGTGTACATAACATAATGAAGTATGCACATAACGAAATGGGGAATGCACCTAACATATTGAAGGTTGTACAAAACATGATGAAGTATGCACATAACGAAATGGAGAATTCACCTAACATATTGAAGGGTGTACATAACTTAATGAAGTATGCACATAACGAAATGGAGAATGCACCTAACATATCGAAGGGTGTACAAAACATAATGAAGTATGCACATAACGAAATGGAGAATGCACCTAACATATTGAAGGGTGTACATAGCTTAATGAAGTATGCACATAACGAAATGGAGAATGCACATAACTAAATGAAGGGTGTTCATAACATAATAAAGTATGCATATGACGAAATGGGAATGCACCTAACATATTGAAGGGTGTACATAACATAATGAAGTATGCACATAACGAAATAGGAAATGCACCTAACATATTGAAGGGTGTAACTTACATAATGAAGAATGCACCTAACATAATGAAGGGTGTACCTAACATAATGAAGTATGCACATGACGAAGTGGAGAATGCACCTAACATATTGAGGAGTGTACATAACATAATGAAGTATGCACATAACGAAATGGAGAATTCACCTTACATATTGAAGGGTGTACAAAACTTAATGAAGTATGCACATAACGAAATGGAGAATGCACCTAACATATTGAACGGTGTGCATAACTTAATGAAGTATGCACATAACGAAATGGAGAATGCACATAACTAAATGAAGGGTGTTCCTAACATAATGAAGCATGCATATGACGAAATTGGAATGCACCTAACATATCGAAGGGTGTACAAAACATAATGAAGTATGCACATAACGAAATGGAGAATGCATCTAACATATTGAAGGGTGTACATAACTTAATGAAGTATGCACATAACGAAATGGAGAATGCACATAACTAAATGAAGGGTGTTCATAACATAATGAAGTATGCATATGACGAAATGGGAATGCACCTAACATATTGAAGGGTGTACATAACATAATAAAGTATGCACATAACGAAATAGGAAATGCACCTAACATATTGAAGGGTGAACCTAACATAATGAAGAATGCACCTAACATAATGAAGGGTGTACATAACATAATGAAGTATGCACATGACGAAATGGGAATGCACCTTACATATTGAAGGGTGTACCTAACATAATGAAATATGCACATAACATAATGGAGAATGCACCTAACATAATGAAGGGTGTACATAACATAATGAAGTATGCACATAACATAATGGAGAATGCACCTAACATAATGAAGGGTGTACATAACATAATGGAGAATGCACCTAACATGATGAAGTATGCACATAACATAATGGAGAATGCACCTAACATAATGAAGGGTGTACCTTACATAATGAAGTATGCACATAACATAATGGAGAATGCACCTAACATAATGAAGGGTGTACCTAACATAATGAAGTATGCACATAACATAATGGAGAATGCACCTAACATAATGAAGGGTGTACATAACATAATGAAGTATGCACATAACATAATGGAGAATGCACCTAACATAATGAAGGGTGTACATAGCATAATGGAGAATGCACCTAACATAATGAAGTATGCACATAACGAAATGGAGAATGCACATAACTAAATAAAGGGTGTTCCTAACATAATGAAGTATGCACATAACATAATGGAGAATGCACCTAACATAATGAAGGGTGTACCTAACTTAATGAAGTATGCACATAACATAATGGAGAATGCACCTAACATAATGAAGGGTGTACATAACATAATGAAGTATGCACATGACGAAGTGGAGAATGCACCTTACATATCGAAGGGTGTACATAACATAATAAAGTATGCACATGGCGAAATGGAGACTTCTCCTAACATATTCAAAAGTACACATAACACAATAGAGTGTGCACATAACGAATTGGATCATGCAACTTGCATGTTGATAAGTGTTTATAGCATAATGGAGAAATCACATGATAGTACGTAGACCAGTATATTGAGGCAGCAAAGGCGTTCAATAAAGGATAGTGTCACTAGTCTCCTTTATGCCTAGTCCGTTGGTAAAGGTGCGTTAAAGGTGCATTGTAACTCTGATTGTATGACATAGTGACATGGTAAACACTGTCGTTATATTTGTTGTCAATGCCTGGTCTGGTCACCACGATCAGTTATCAATAAGTTAAACATGTGTTATTTGAAATCGATCTGGAAACCTGCACTTCACATTGCAATGAATTGTTAACTTTTAAATCGTTTTTCTCAATATTTATTTTCATTTCATTTCGGTCGCTACTTGTTCGATCACTTATAAGGCTGAAATCTGGGCTGTGGTTTTATTTACACAATGTATGTTTGTACGATATATTAGAGCTAGTTTGTCATTGATAGTGAATATACGGTGTAACTGTTTCTACGATCACGTGTCCATAAAAAAACAGTTCTCCTTTCTTTTATCTTAATCGTAATGCGCGTTTCTTTCAGATATGTTTATGTAAAAAATGAGCACTATTGGAGAGCCCTCATCACTAACAGCATCGACAAGCTTTTCAAACTTGTTTTTGATGAAAACTAACCAGTAAAGAAAAAGTCTCCGCGAGGCAACGGACGAGTTTTGAGGGCTATTTTGTTACGTCGATGGCCCACAAATCACAAAATTGTGCAATATTGTGATAACGATTATGCTTATTAACTTCAAGCCTCATTTTTCATTCAAAAGTTTAAAACAACACCTTTTATCAAATCTGTTAAACATGTGATTTCATGAAATGTCAAATAAATTGTAAAAAGGTGCTTCTTTGCGACAAATTTGACCAAGATGTTGTAAAGATGTGGTCCGTTGCGAAAGAAATCGTCAATATATATTGTGAAGTGTGCAATACGCTTTCTATCACACTATCCACAACTGTAATACCGGACTACGGTTTTGTTTTGACAACATAGCTACGCTTTTTTTATAAAGCCATTTATAGATAAACACACATAATTTAATCCCCCGTTCATATTATATCGAGATAATAATTTAAAAACACAGTAATACTCTAAATAAAGCGGTTTAAGGACAGGTTATTCTATTTATGTCACTGCCAAAAATATTTAAGAGAGTATTTCAAATATGCGACAGCCTATTTGAGTGTACAATATCTAAAACAGTTATTATTTTTGGCAAATTGCATGTAGATAATAGGTTTGTAATTTTAGCAACGAAATGATTAAGTAATTAACAGGTAAACTGTTTCCAATAATTCGCGCAAGTGAATGTAAGTCAAAACAATATTTTTTTAAACTTTTTTAAGTGAAATGAAGATTGTTCTGCCACCTGGGAGATGAACTAGCCTTAATCGTTTATTTAGCGGTATAACTGAGTTGTTGTTGTTGTTGTTGTTGTTGTTGTTGTTGTTGTTGTTAATGATAGTAATTGTGTTTGTGGTGATTGTGTTCTAGATAGAGATTGTGATTTAAATGGTAGTATGGTTGTTGTTGTTGTTGTTTTTGTTGTTGTTGTTGGTGGTGGTGGTGGTGGTGGTGGTGGTGGTGTTGATGATGGCGGTAGAGATGATGGGGGTTGTAGTAGAAATGGGTTTACTAGAGTTCTTCAAGAAATATAATTTTGTTTAAAAGGTATTCAAATTTAAACTACATCGAAAATCGAAGAAGCCAATTTTTGATTGGAAATTCAGACTCGGGCATTCCTTTCAATTTGTTCAAATCAAAGTAAAGTGTGTATTTTGATTAATGAAGAGTGCACAAATATGGCCTGATAAGATTCTATTCGATTATTTAATTTGCATGCTATTTTGACATAAAAGGTATGATGAATGAGTTCACTGTCTGTTTAGAATACTTCAAGTGCATGCATAGTTCGTAGAGACATCATTATTACTTTGGGAATGTTTCACATTCACCTGTTAGATAATGACTATTCAAGAGGTTTCATTTTAGTACGACGGTATGGTGGGGGTACCTCCTGCAGCTTTGCTACGTAATTGAAATCTTTCAAATTGATATGGCCAAGACAGTTGAGACCTACGGGCCCCGTAAGGCCAAGACCCAGAGAACCCCTGCCCGCTTGATTATTGGAGCATTTTGGAAACGTATGGGCGCTGTTCGGTAACTGCAGCATACACAGCTTTAATAAAGCAGAATTAGCCCGTAAACAGTCGCATGGAACCCGCGTAAAACCCTTGTGTGTATGCATGTATGTTTGATATCCTGACCCCGTGCTGGCTGACTCAGGCCCCGAACAGCCGACAAAGAATCGAATATGAGCCGTAGGGGCTTCGAGCGGGGCGATCAAACCCTTACGGTTCGTTTAAATGCGGAACCCGCACGGTAATCCAAGGCTAGTAACGGCCGATTTACAGACGTTTGATCGTAGAGGTGTTTGACATGCAACTAACGAGCCCGTACGTTACACGTTATACGGATTGTGCGACCCCACAACTCACTGAAACCCATAGAATCCTTCGGGTCTCCAATCCGCTCAGCTTCCAAAGTCACTCGGAATCCGTCGTGGTCTGGGACAAGGACTTAGTTGCAAAGGTTGCAATACGCATCTTTTTAAATTCACAATTAAATTTATAGTAAAACAGTAGTCTTACATATAAAGTATATTGAAAAAGTCATAAAACAATGAGATGTATGCTATAAAAGGAAAAATACCCCGCCTTAGGCAAACCAAAATGTTTTTAATTCAATGGTTGTTGTTGTTGGGTTTATAAAGGTCTGCCCGCTCCCTATAGTGGCGGCATTATTGCTTGACCCCGTCACATCCCCAAGTGTCACTGAAACATAATTTTGAGGCCAAAGGGAAATTCAATGATATGGAAGGGTATATATGATATACTGATGATTTGATCATGTGGTCCTCGATTTGTGTTTTACCCACTGGACGAGTACCTTCATGACGAGTTGTGAAAAGCTCATTTATCAAATAAATTTTCCGATTTTTTTTTCGACAAAGCTTGAAGAAAACATTTTGCCGACTTGCCAAAATCTTGTCGACAGAATGTTTTTAACCTTTTCAAAGAAATTAACATATCTTAGACCACTAATTTGGTCAAGCTCATGTGGCTCACGTGCTTTAACTCGACAACAAACAAGTCCGGCAAGATCATCAGGGATATACGCTTTCATATAAGAGAGATATCTAACGTTCATTAAAATGTTTCTTATTCAACTTTTCTCGTCCATTTTGTTAAATATTGCCAATGAAATTACTTGTATCCATTCACTTTTGAAGAGATTTTATCCCTTATTTATATAAGGATGTCATTAAGATTATTATAGCATAAGTATGAGCATTTGAAGGGGAAGTATGGAAACAGAGGTTTATGTTTTTCGCTTCTTGATTTTTATACAGAAAATTTGTTCTAATGAATTAGAGCTTGATTTGGAAATTTAGAACAATCTTTAAGCAATGTTATATATCACCAAAATAAGATTAAACATGCTTAGTGAAAAAACATATCTCTTCTATTACAACAATATTAATGGATTAATGTTGAATAACTGAATGCGGGGACAGTGAATCGAAGTGGTTTAAGCAAAATTTCAGTTCGTTAATATTATGCAATTCTATGCGGCTGTTTCACACATAGTTACAGTGAAATATTTTTATGACAGCGTAAAGCTGCTTTATTTCAACCGCCATGGCATTAAGATACTTACTCTTATATTTTCCGATATCTTATGTTTTTGTCAATGACTTGTTTCAAAAAAGATAAACCTTTAGGATTAATCGTCCGAAGGTATTTATAAATTGTGCAAACTTTTGAGTGACCATGGTGGGATTAACATATTTATATTAATTTATTTTTTTAAGATTTAAAATCGTATTTTTGTCAGTGTTCGCCGGGATAGCTTATCGTTATGAACAATAACAAAATCAAATATTTGAGCTTTTCTTCAGAATTAAGGAAGTGTGAGGTAAATGAGATTTATTGGTTTTGAATATTGGCTTTTACAGGAATATTATTACAATTTTAAAGTGACCAACACATACGGAAATGGATCATTATAGTGTTGTGAACTCGTTGAAATATTTTAACTAACTTTTTGTGGATTATTTTCAAGTAATTGTGAAGGGTTTGTTTAAAATGAACGATAATGGCTCATTTTATAAAGCCCTTTAAAGGTGTTGAATATCATCAGAATCTACTGACTGTAAATAGGAAACAAACTGGCATGTATTAAAACTGATTAACTATAAATCTATATTGTAAACAGTACTGGAGTTTTAACTTATTGTTGATACAAATATAAAACAAAACATCCCAAGCAATGACAAGTCTGTTGAGATCGGTCGGAGCTCCGAATCCTACCAGCAGTAATAGCTTTTCAAGCGCTTTTACTGGAAGTTCAACACAGAGGACTCCCCGGCGCCAACAGCCTTCATTGCTCGAACTTTCGCAAACCGGAAATAACTTTCGCAGCAGTGACCTTGAACGGAAGTACAGATCAAGGTCGGAGGACGTAGCACGCGTGGAAGAGGAGCGTGAAAAACGGAAGAGAAAGACAATAATCAACCGGAGCAACTCCGTCAGTTATCGTGATGAAATTGATGCAAAGTCACCGCGGAAAACAGGTTTGAAACTTAATCAAGATCCTATGGCGGTTGACGAAGACGTTTTAACAGAAATATTTGATCGAGACAGGCGTGTTCGCTTCAGTGATAGTAGTTCGGACGGTTCAGCGGGTCGGCCGCCAAAAAAACTCAGACCGACAGACCAAGATGCTGGCGCTTCGGCAACTGGGGTTTCGCACCAGGTAAAAGGCGTCCGAAAGAATGCTGTCCGCTTACAATCGCTAACCAACCTTTCCCCTAAAGCTGGAGAGAAGGCGGAAGCGGCTGCGGAGTCAACCGGAACTCGCCAATCGCGCGTGGAAGCTGCTAGACAGAGGGCCAGAATCTGGACAGAAACGTATTCCGATCCGGGCAGAGAAAAAGAACGCATTTTTAAGTAAGTTTATACATGCACGATGTTGTATTTGTTAATGATTAAAGGCAAATTAGCGCGTGGTTTTCCGCTAAGTGGTATTTGTTCTGCAAATTACGAACGACATTGTTAATAAAATCGTCAGATATATTTTTTTGCATTTCTTGAAACGCACGTGCGTTTACGACGTTTTGTATGCAGAGCGAGGGTACCACACCTATTAAGCGCTGGCCTGAATTTCAAAATTGCTTTTGGTTTATAATAGCATTAGTAAACCTACTAATTTTTATAAACTTATTTATTTAACAACGATTTTGAAGTAAGAACAACATTATAGTAATCACACTCGTTGGTACTATGTTATGCGCGAGTGTGGTCTGTGTAGTGGGAGAAACCGGAGTACCCGGAGAACACCCACTTGTCCGACTTGGTGACCACAAACCAAACTCACATGCATCCAGGCTGGGATTGAACCCGGGTCGCATAATTGACCAAATGATAGAGAAGAAAAAACTAACCCGCCTCCTGAAAGTCCATGTGTTTTTTGTAATATATTTAACTCTAGGATTATTAAATCTGAAATGCAGATTTTCAGGTCACCAATCTGAATCATTTAATGTAACGTTGCATGATGTTTTGTTCTTAAAGCTGCACTCTCACAGATTAATCGTTTTAACAGCTTTTTATTTTTGTCTTGGAATTTGCGAATTTTGCGTCAATGTCTGGAAACCAGTGGTATAAGACAAATAGTATTGACAAAAAATCAGATCGCAGGTTGTGCTCAAAAGTTGATGTTACACAAATGTATATGCATTTTCTTAAAGCGTTAGAAAAGCTTTTTACCATAAAACAATAATTTTCGAAAGGAAATATGCAACACTGCGATTTGATCTGTCAGCAGTTTTATACAATTGGTCTTCAGATTTTTAGGCAAAAATTGGCTAATTCCAAGGCAAGAAATGAAAACAAAAGTTGTCAAAGTGGTAAATCTGTGAGAGCGCTTTAAAATGCTTGAGGGCTTACAGCAACGTGTATTCCTGAACTACCAGTACAAGCGTCGGCGTCAGCGTTGGCGACGGCGTCCGGGCAAAGTTAAGGACAAATTTTCGTTTTATTACTTCAATACCCTTGATTCAAATCACTTCATATAACACAGTTGTGCAGTAGGTCACATAATTCTATACAATCCTAAATACAAAGTATTGCTCCTTATTGACTTAGGAACTAATGTTAAAGTTTTAGGGCACATTGTGTTCAGTTAAAGATTTGGGGCCTTTCGCTCAATTGACCTTATACTTCACATAATTGTTGACGGCGATCATACAATTGGTTTGCGCAACTCCATACTATTTATAATACAAAACAGACTTATACAACACATACATTGTTCATGCATTAATTTCTA